>NC_086379.1:79794466-80103653 GCF_036588685.1 Mytilus trossulus
ATGTGTTATTTTCTCATATCCAATTTAATGCATTGGATTTTGAAATGATTTGTTTTAAATACTCGCAATGCATTGTCACAGTTGGCATAAAATATTCTTCTGAAGTTCCTAATATTATCATTTTCTGTTAGGATTAAAATTTCGCTATTTCAGAATCTGAGACACTTGAACTACAAAGTTGATGTCATACAACATTGTTGTATCCGATTTTTCTCTTATAGCCTCAAATTTTACAGGACATTTTTTTATGGCTAGTTAAGGCAGACAAATAGCTTTAAGGTGCATTGCATATTTTAATGTTGTTTTGTATTGTATTGTTGTTTTTAAAAATGTCCATCTTAACTGTGATGCTGACTTCAATTTGTTTTATGGTATTTTAGTAATTTCAATAACTAGTGATCAGCGAAATGAGTTGATGATAGTCATTTTGCAAAAGCTATGAATTTTGAATTGTCCTTAATATTAGGATAGTTTATATGGTATATTAGTGTTGTATTGTGCTTTGTTTTTATAACCTCTTCTTTCCTTTTAAAACACTAACTTTTCTTCTGTTATTAATGAACTTGATCACAATCAATGGCAAACAAGTAAAATGTACATGTAAGGTGGGGCTTAAATTTTCTTGGCAGTAACTTCTCAGACTCTTTTAGATACATTGTTTTGTAACTTCTCAGACTCTTTTAGATACATTGTTTTGTAACTTCTCAGACTCTTTTAGATACATTATTTTGTAACTTCTCAGACTCTTTTAGATACATTGTTTTGTAACTTCTCAGACTCTTTTAGATACATTGTTTTGTAACTTCTCAGACTCTTTTAGATACATTGTTTTGTAACTTTCTTGGCAGTAACTTCTCAGACTCTTTTAGATACATTGTTTTGTAACTTTCTTGGCAGTAACTTCTCAGATTCTTTTAGATACATTGTTTTGTAACTTTGGATCAATGCAATCATCTTACATGGTGATATATCTAAGAATTAATCATTGTGCAAACAATTACGAAAAGGGATTTTAAATGTATATTATGGCCTCCTCTTTGAAGCTGATGGTTGAGATGTACAAATAAACATAAAAAAAAATCAAATCATTATTCTTGAAATTGTGTTTTCAAATTTGCTAACAATAATACTCACTGGTTAGGATGAGAAGGATAACATGTAAAACAAGGAACAAAGCAGCAAACTTTGGAAAGAATCTAATAAACTTAGATACAGTATTTGGTGAGCAGCATACCTGCATACAACTTCTTATGGACATGGTTTCTAAAAATAAAGAAATAGAGATCATCTATCAACTGTAAAGTTACTTGAAACATCTATCTCTTTTAACATCAGTATCTAAAAGATTATTTTTATTAAATATCAGTCATAAATTTTTATCCCAAGAAATTTTCTTTTTTCTATTTTTCAGACTCAGGATGATTGTATAAGTTAAATATATATTGCATAGACATTAGCAATTTTACCTGACCATATCGGGAAATAGGTATTTAGTCGGATCTTAACACTTACTTGTGATTTGGTTAAAACCGGTTTTCATATAAATATACGAAGAAATGTTGAAATGTTCAGACTAAGACATGTGTCATGATTAATTGGATATAAATTCTTGAAGAAATGATGACTGAAAGACACCTTGGCTTATTGTGTCTGTTGTCTCATTTAAAGACACCCATGTTGCCTTTTAATCTATTAATCTATTAATCAATTTTTAATTTTTTTTAATCTAGTTACAGGTGTTGTGATATTTATTGTTTTTGTTGGTTGTTGGTAGAATTTTAAAAAGTCTTTACAATTTTCTGAGACTATTATACTAACAAGTTAGTGTAATAGTCCCAGCAATTTTCCACAGATATGGACATTCTGCATTCTCACAAAAAAATAATATTTTAACAAACATAAAAAAAACAAATTTATATTTGATTATTTTTATAATTTTACTTCCTTGTTAAACTTGACAAACATTGAGCTTTCATTTATGTCTCTCATGTTAGATGATCAATTCATCTCAAACAGAACCAGGCGCGGATCCAGAGGGGGGAGTTCCGGGGGTTGGACCCCCCTTTTTTTTGAACGATCAATGCATTTGAATGGGGACATGTAATTGGAACCCCCACTTTGTCCTGGGTTAGGACCCCCCTTTTTAAAATTGCTGGATACGCCACTGCACAGAACAATTGTTTTTAACTGGAGTGTGTTGCTTAAACATGTTTGATTCGTTTACCTTCCCTTTTCAGGATTGTTTATATATACATGTATTGTAGGGGTAGGAATTTTTTTTATGCAAAATCCTTTCACCTTTTTTTTTATATTTTAACTAATTAACACTGCACAATTTATGAGCAGCTCTTTCTGTATTTCTCACTGCTATTTTAATGATGTTGGCGATAACATTTTTGGGTTTGTGTAGATAAGATTGAAACAACAGCAGGGGTCCAGTTAAGGTTTCCACCCTCATCCGAACCGGAAATCATTTTTCTAACATTTTCTAAATGGTCCTAGAGAAGGGGAGGACTAGTGTATATTTCCGTACTTAAATGACCTATGGTTTGAAAATTAAAATAATTATATCTCAAAACGTGATTATAAGTTTTACAGGCTATTATTTCCTTCATATTTACATTTTGTCGAGTGTTCACTTGACACTGAGAGGTCCTTTCCCTTTCGATGAGTTTATGACTGCATGATTTGCACTCCCCCTTTTCAAGTCAATTTTGATAACTTTTAAATTATGGTCAATCCCTTGTATCATGCGATCTGCTTATTATAATCTCTAAAAGCTACGCTACATGTGTACATTGAAGAAGCAGGGACGGATGCAGAGGCATATTTAGATGGGGAAGGGGCCTGGGCCCCCTTTTCTAGGAAAAAAAATGGTTGATTGCATAGGAAATCACTGAAGCATGACAGGAACGGCCCTCTCAAGCAGTCAGTGGGCCCCACTTGTGAAAATTTCTGGATCTGACACTGGGATCCAGCCATTTTAAAAGGAGGCGAGTTCCAACCAAGGATGATAAAAAAGCCCGGGGGGATGTTTCCAACCACATGTCCCCATATAAAAGCATTGATCGTTAAAAAAACCCCAGCTGACTAGACAGATGTGCAGCTGGGATTTCTAAAACACCATCCATTTATATATTGCAGTCTTGTGTAATCCTGACTCATAGTCATATTTCAGGGCAAAATCACAACCCATTCATATATTCCTTAAGCCTCGGTCACACCTTAAAGGATAGCTCGAACGGATGCCTGACAGATAACCTTTTTTCAATCTGTTCATGTCCGTTAGACGTCCGTTCTTATCTGTTAGACGTCCGTCCATATCCGTTGCATGTCCGTTAAGCGTACGTTTTATCCGTGAACGTCCGTTCTGTCCGGTGGAAAATTTTGAACAAAAAAAATAGTTCGAATTTTATTTTTTGAACAGCAGCTGATTAAACATCAATGATAAACATGAATAACAAAAACAGCTGATTAGACATCAATGACAAACATGAATAACAACAAAAGCTGATTAGACATCGATGATAAATATGAATAACAATAGCAGCTGAATAGACACCAATGATAAATATGAATAACAACAACAGCTGACTAGACACCAATGATAAATATGAATAACAATAGCAGCTGACTAGACACCAATGATAAATATGAATAACAACAGCAGATGACTAGACATCAATGATAAACATGAATAACAACAACAGCTGATTAGACACCAATGATAAATATGAATAACAACAGAAGCTGACTAGACATCAATGATAAACATGAATAACAACAGCAGATGACTAGACATCAATGATAAATATGAATAACAACAACAGCTGACTAGACACCAATGATAAATATGAATAACAACAGCAGCTGACTAAACATCAATGATAAATATGAATAACAACAGCAGCTGACTAGACACTAATGATGGACATGAATAACAACAGCAGCTGACTAAAATCAATGATGAATATGAATAACAACAGCAGCTGAATAGACATCAATGATAAATATGAAAAACAACAGCAGCTGACTAGACACCAATGATGGACATGAATAACAACAACAGCTGACTAGACACTAATGATGAATATGAATAACAACAGCAGCTGACTAAACATCAATAATGAATAGGAATAACAACAACAGCTGACTAGACACTTATGATGGACATGAATAACAACAACAGCTGACTAGACATCAATAATGAATAGGAATAACAACAGCATCTGACTAGGCATCAATGATAAATATGAATAACAACAACAGCTGCCTAGACACTAATGATGGACATGAATAACAACAACAGCTGACTAGACATCAATGGTAAATATGAATTACAACAACAAATGACTAGACATCAATAATGAATAGGAATAACAACAACAGCTGACTAGACATCAATAATTATTATTAATAACACCAACAGCTGAATAGATATCAATGATAAATATAAATAACAACAACAGTTGACTAGACACCAATGATAAATATAAATAACAGCAATTGACTAAACCTTCATTATTAACCGGAATAGCAACATCATCTTATTTTAAGTCTGTCTCTTGCTTCAAAAAAGAGATGTAAAATATAGAAAGAGGCTATTCAATTGGATTTTTTGCTTTTACCCAATTTTCAATGAAAGTTGTAGGAATTTGTTTATAGATATCAGTTTGTTTATTTTTTTTTGTGGATACCAATCTTTGCAGTTTGTTGGAAGATTGTATTTTCGTGGTTTTGCCAAGGGTTGCAAACAAGCATATATAATATTTGAACTTGGTTGTACACTTAAGTTTTAAATGGTTCATCAGCGAATAAAAATGAATCCAGAGTTTTTCTGTGGAATTTATTCTCTAGACTTATTGGTGGAGTAAAATAGTGTTGAAGATGTATCTTGACCTTGAGATATTTCTGTTTGTTTTGTAAACATGAGTTTGTTGAGTTGCTGTTGCATTAATCTTATTTCCAATATTACGCTGTGTATAAGAATAAGAATAGAATAAATAATTCTAATAAATAAATGTATATGATTAAAAAAAAAAAAAAAAAAAATCCAACAAATTTCTAAAGGAAACAGTCATCATATATTTTAAAGCATTGCTTAAATTAGACAGTCTGTTCTGTTCTATTGTTTTACATTTTGTTATAAATGCCCTTTAGAGCTTACTACATGGTATTGAATTTCTCATTGTTGAAGGCTCTTCAATGACCAGTGATCGTTTATTTCCTTGTTAATTTTGGTTTGGTGAAAAACTGTCTCATTAGAACTATATAACAATCTCCTTATATCTTTGTATGCAATAAATAACCTTCAACCACTTGTCTGCACATGCATTAGTCTTTTCTAAGATACTGTGACCTTGAGCTTATACAGTTTGACCTAAAATTCCAATGGGATCCTTCTTCAATTATATGTTACTATGTGTTAGAGTAAGATTGCTTCCCATATGTTGCATTTGATTTATCCAGGAGAAATAACTTTTCAGCACCAATAGGGTCTACTAGTCATCTTCAGTTACTCTGTCCTTGACCTTGGATGTTGTGACCTCAAAATCAGATGGAATCTTCCTCTAATTATGTGTTTATATATATTCAAATTGCAATTGAGTAAGCATCCAAAAATGAAAATGACTGAAGACTGAAAATCCAGAATTCATTGAGTTTAGAGCCATCTCTATAGGCCCACTCTGAATAACCTGTGGAAAAAATTTGTAAGGGTTCCACGGAACCCAGTGTCTCGCCTATTTTTGCTGTAAATCGCAGGCTCAACAACAATGAGGAAAAAAATCAATAAAAATATTCCTCTTGTTACTAATTATGATTGTAAGAAAATCTAAGTCCATTTAAAAGTAAAAGTAAATTACAGAAAAAACGGAGTTACTGCTAGATACAATCTTATGATCATAAATAAGCTTCTGTCCAAGTTTGGTACAAACCCAGGATAGTTTAAGAAAGTTATTAAAATATTAAAAACTTTAACCACAGAGTGAATTAATGGTTCCCCGCAGAAAAACTAAGTCCATTTAAAAGTAAAATATGGAAAAAATGGATTTATTTATTTACAAAATTTACTTCTGGATACTATCTTATGATCATAAAAAAGCTTCTGTCCAAGTTTGGTACAAACCCAGTATAGTTTAAGAAAGTTATTAAAATTCAAAAAATTTAACCACAGAGTGAATGTAATGTTTCCCCTCAGAAAAAACTAAGTTCATTTATAAGTAAAATATGGAAAAAATGGATTTATTTATTTACAAAATTTACTTCTGGATATTATCTTATGATCATAAACAAGCTTCTGTCCAAGTTTGGTACAAACCCAGGATAGTTTGAGAAAGTTATTAAAATTCTAAAAACTTTAACCAGAGTGAATGTTTTGTTTCCCCGCAGAAAAAACCAAGTCCATTTATAGTAAAATACAGAAAAAATGGAATTTTATTTTTACAAAATTACTTCTGGATACTATCTTATGATCATAAACAAGCTTCTGTCAAAGTTTGGTAGAAATCCAGTATAGTTTAAGAAAGTTATTAAAATTTCAAAAACTTTAACCACAGAGTGAATATTTGTTGACGCCGCCGACACCGACGGAATGTAGGATCGCTTAGTCTCGCTTTTTCGACTAAAGTCGAAGGCTCGACAAAAAATGTATCTTTACAATAAGACATGGGGTTGTCAACTGAAGACAAAGTATTTGACCTTGACCTGTGAACTAGGAAGTTGTACATAATTTAAGACACAAAATCTGGTGTTGGTTTATAAACATGTTAAGTATAAACTTTAAAATCATAACAAATCTAAAGAGGTAAGAGCAGACATGATCTTTACAACAGGACATTGTGAAGTTGGTTTATATTCATGTCAAGTATAAACTTTGAAATCATTACAGAGATAGATATAAACAAGTGAAACGGTGAGCTACTGCTCACTGATGATACCCCCGCTGCAAGTGGATAATATTAATAGTGTAAAAATATGCAAGTGTTTGGTAAACAGGAAGTTGTTGAGTGATGAATCTGAAAACGCACCACACGGTAAAGCTGACTTATATAAATCCTGAAACCAAATTTCAGAAATCCTTGTATTGTAGTTCCTGAGAAAAATGTGACGAAAACTTTCAACTTGGCTATCATGTGTAAAATATACAAGTGTTCTGTAAACAGGAAGTTGTCAAGTGATCAATCTGAAAACGCATCACACAGTATAGCTGACTTAGATAAACCCTGAAACCAAATTTCAGAAATCGTTGTACTGTAGTTCCTGAGAAAAATGCGACAAAAATATTCATGGGACAGACGGACTGACAGACAGAGGTAAAACAGTTTACCCCCCTTTTTTTAAAGCAGGGGTATAATTAAGAGCAGACATGATCTTTACAACAGGACATTGTGGAGTTGGTAAATATTCATGTCAAGTATAATCTTTGAAATCATAACTGTTCTCTAGATATAGAGAGGACACAATTTGATATGGACAGACTGATCACTATAGGGGTGTCCCCCATTCGGTGAGGCCCTAATAACTAAATACCATTCCTCAAGCTAGTTCATAATAGGTTTAAATAGATATCATCAACTATTCTGTCACCTGTGGAATACACAAATGGCATTGAAAAAGTTTCTAGATTAGCCCATCCTTGATTTCATGTACCATAAAATAAAATATTCTTATCTATTCTATTTGTACAACAGCATACATGAGATATTCTGGGTCATTCAACCACCAACTACATGTGCCATGAAAAAAAACCCCAAACAAATATTAAGTTATGATGTGATTTATTTGAAAAGTACATTTTAAAATTTTGAAGCACTACATAAACAGATATAATTTGAAAAAAATTGCTGAGGAAGGACAACATTGTTACAAACATACATAAAATTTAATTCATACACACAGAATGAACCTGCACAACTTATTCATTAGGAAAAGTTTCTACCTTCATCATTTAAATACAGGAACTTTATTCTCTAACAAAAGCAATAAAATTTTACCCTTTATCATTCTTCAACCAATGTAAAATTTAATTCATAAGATTGTTCAAGCAGGTTTAAAATAAGAAACACCATATTGCTGAATTGGAGTATAATTGTCTTAACTGTTGGTGTTTTTGTCAAATTTTAAATCTTCAATTTTTGACAGTAAAAATAAATCTGATAAAGGATATCTGTTTCACCATGGCCTGATAAATAAATAAAGTAAACAACCAAAAAATAAATACTGTTTTAAATTTTTTACTCACAATACAAGCTAAATGAAAGTTAATTTCTTTCTCAAATTTAACATGCTGCCTGCAAAAGGTTGCATTGAACTGAAAATATATTTTTTTTACTGTTGCATTCTCAGAACACTGATGATAGCTACCGTTTAATGTCAAATCACTTATGCCTTTAATATTCACCAGTTTCACCATCTAATAAGGGTTTGTTAGTACTCTTTGGTAAACGAAATATTTTACTGAAATAATGGAATAAGAAAATTCAGTTCTTTCTGTACATTAGTAGCCAAGGAAAAGCAAAGGCAAAAAAAAAGCTATGTACGCCAGGTTCATTACAAACTCCAAGAGTCAAACCAAACAGACAAAGGAATGAATCCAAAATATATACAATGTCTATACACTTTCATATTCACTCAATGACATATTTTGATGATATGCATGAAATAACAAAACAGAAAATATATAAAAAGATAAATAATATCTGGAATAAAAAACAAATAATGCAGTAAAACATGACATTCAAAACAAGGTGCTTGTACAAAACAAATACTTCTAAATAATAGTAACATTCTTAAATAATTACATCGAATTTTCAAAAATAACAATGCATCAACCTAATAGATAGTAGTTTCCTTTTTTTTTTTTTTTATAACCAGTGGTTTTTTTCTTCAAAAGACAGTAAGTATAAAAAGTATAGAAACAGTATATGAAATATAAACTGTTTCCAATTTTCGGCCCTCACAGTTTTTAGTTGTTGATGTTAATCAAGTACTATCAATTGAATGGCATGCAAAAGAGATATTTTCTAAAGAAGCAATGCTCATATGTAAACCAATTACATGTTGTCACAGTAACTCAACTGTCATTATAGTAAGTTCTCATTACTTCTGTGCAGTAAATTGACGATTTATTTTTGTACAAGTATCAAGTTTTGAACAAATATCGATGATTAGAAATGATTATCATGATGAACTAGAAAAGAATGTTTATCACAGGTGAAATGTCAAGAAATATCGAGTATACAGTCATGTGACTGACAACAACCTTAGTTCATTACCAATTATCATCTCACTTTTAGACCCAGTATTAAAGATGCCATTATTTAGCAATGATATTAAACTGGACTCAATCAGTAATGATACTTTAAATGATGAACATATTCAAAGAGTGCATAAATATCTCTCCTTGCAGATCTCAGGAACTTTACACATATTTTGTCAGGTAGATTCGGACACATAAGATTGTATGAATATCCTTATTTTAAACCAAACTTCCCAACATTACTGTTACAATTGATGTAAGTTAAATCTTTACATATAACTTAAATAGTTATGCAGCAAATAAAACTTCTAAAGATTTGACTAAATTACATAAAATGGTAGACCTTATCACTTTTACACCTGATAGGTTGTCATAAATTGTTTGTTCAATATAGCCCATGACTCAATATGATAATTTTGTATTTTTATATTGTTAGAACTTTAATCTGAAGCAAGTAAATGACGTTATACATGTAATGGATGAAATGAAAAACAGATCTAACTTGAAATAAAAAAAAAAGAAAGAAAAAAGAAAGAAATGCAAAGTATCAAAATGAAAGTAATAATGCATTTTAGCAACATTACTCTACTATAAAACCAGAAAAAGTAAGCAACAGTAGAAAAAAAAGGTACAAAAAGATTGTCAAAAATTCACCATTTGTTATCATTATTTAATATTTAACTGTAAATGACTTTAAATAAGATGATAACTTAAAAGATTCCCATCTTAGAAACAACTATGTATGTCTTAAATTAAACTTTCAGCTTTTCTACAAATTTTCAAAAGGTCAGGACCAAATATAAATAGAATGCTGACCAGTTATTAAATTACTTTGGTAAGTCTGCATGTTCTGAATAACGGTCAATAAATTGTAGAGACTTAAACAATAAAATAAAAGACTATAGTGACATGTAAAATTTGTCCCTACTTACACTAATGAGCTAGTCATTTTTCTCTTGAGTACTCTAATGATACTGATTCTAAAGAACAAATCACTGTTGCCACTAAAGTAAAAGTATAAATAAACTAAAATCATTTCCCTGAGAACTGAACTAGTGTGACAAGAAATGGAAAACAGTTTAGCAGTTGGATATACTAAAACTAAATTAAGCCCAAATTTGTTTTCTCTTAGTAAAAAATTAAAAGGAAACTGAATATATTATCAGCTTTTCATAACAATCTTTCACCAAATAATTTGCCAGTATTTTTTTTTTATTGTACATTTTCTTATCTATAAAAGCAAATATTACAGTAAAATTAACATAAGCAAATTGAAAATTACCAAAGCTTTGATGCATAAATAAATATTTCAATAAAAATGTACACCTAACATAAACATGGAGAATTGATATAGGAACTGCATAACTCTCATAAAATGTTTGCCCTATAAGAACTAAATTAACTGTCCAGATACAAATACAAACTAAGTATGATTCAGTTCTAGTTTAAATGAATAATGTAAATGAAAATGGAACAAACTTTCAGTTATTTAAACAACGCATAAAATTTCAGGAGCTTTCAGATTTCATTTTCCCCATAGTACCCATACTTTTTTTACAGACAAAATTTCTATTCAAGTGGCTAATATTATGACTATTTATGCATGCAAGTCTGCATTGATTCTATAGTGGAATATTTATGAAAAAGTTCAAGCTGACTGATGCCATCTAAATAAAAGAATTTTTCAAAGACCAAATATTAATCCAGTCTGTGGTAGCTTTTGGTCTATGTGGGAATAAATCACAACTTTTCAAGATTAAGGCTAAAAATTAAGATTGGACATATAGTTTTGAGTAGATTTTTGCAAATGATTAACAATGTAGCATGCACATCAAGTGATTGATTTTTTTTACTGAGTACTTGTTAAAGCGGACGAACTTAAAAATCGATTGATCTTTATTATGCATATGACATAAATGGACTAAATGTAAAAATCCTACCCAATGAAAACAGAGACAGTGTCATACTTGGAAAGTATAAAGTTATTTGGCGGTGATGTATTTTCCCCATACATTAAATACACCTTGAAAACATTTTGGAATTTGAACAATATATATGCTGATTTTAATTTCAAAATGTTCAACCAAAACAAGACATTGTATAAACAAATGTGATCGGAGAACTTAATGAGAACTGTACATACATACTGAACACTTCAATCAAACATACTGAACTTGGCGAGTACCAACGGAGTACTATAATAAGTCATTTGATTCTGATTTATGTTAAGCTTTTCTATTTAGGCAATAAAGGATTTAATCTTATATTGGGTTAACAACATAACACATTAATAAATGAAACAAATACATATCTCAATATTTTAACTATTATATAGAAGTAATGAATGGCACCCCCTCCTTCAGTATAACTTATTTGTACAATGTATGTATTCAATTATGGCTTTAATTGCAAAATCAATTGCTATTTGTAGAAAATATGGAAAAAATATCTCTTAACTTACTGTCGGTGATTTTTTTTCTTTATAAATAATTGTACAGAAAGTTTTTACTCCTCTATAATTTACAAAATGAAAATTGTAAGGTAGGACATATGTTGTTATAGCCATTTCTTAATAAGATAAGTTATCTTTGTACATCCAAATACATTCAAAATGCTTCAAATCTATAATTATTTGTTATAAATAGTAGAAACTTTTTTTCCATTTTTTTAATCTTGTCAAATTTCTAGTTCAGTCATTCAGCTGTTAATTTTTTTTAACACAAAATTCAAAAGAAAATATTTGCTCCTATGACTCGAGAAATCTGATTAAACAATGAATTTGCATAACACTGCATAAGTTTATTAATTGTTTTCATAGATAAAGCAAAAATACCTTCTAATTAACTCTTCGGGGAAAAAATAATTATAAATGTAATAAATGTAAGACAAAATATGACACCAGTAATCCATTATACAACAAACAGACATAAATCTGATCTGAAAAACAAAAATAACACATATATTGCACTTTTTTAATGATTTTTTCTGAGAAAAATACTCAGATAAACTAATTTTCTGAATGAAATGTCAGATACACAATTGTAAGATAATTTTCTGTCGTCAAGTTTTTAAAACTTACAACTTCACAAAGAAAAAGGGTATTAGAAGTAAATTCAACAATTCCATTGTAAAACTATGAAAACAAAAAAAAATATAGACAAAACTGTAGAAATAAAACTGTAAAATGCTCTTTTAATAAAAAAAATAAGAGAAAAAGTAGTTTTGTACAGAATATAGAAAAAAATATCAAATTTTTACATATTGTGTTTATAAATAAAACTGTATATGTGAAGTAAAGCATGCTACGAAAGACCAGACAAAATATTTAAGTTGTAGTAGGAAATCTAATCAGTATATAATTTGCATATTATAAAAATACAGTCTCTAACCAATACCACATATATTACTTCCCTAATTACAACTTTACAAAATCCAGCTTTCTTCAATGTTCTAAACACAGTGATATTTGTTCTATAAATAGAAAAAGGGATTATCCAGATATTTTAAAATAAATAACGAATATCCCATACCTAGCATAAGGCATCATCTTAGGAATTCACTGCTATTCAAAAAACCTCATACAAAAAATCATTCTCAACAACTGTACTCACAAACATTGAAAGAATAATATTATGCGAGATAAATAAAATATCTCATTATTTTCTTTATATAAAGACAAGACTTTTATTTTATAATAAATATAAATTTTTAAGATTAAAACACTATGAAAAATCTAAAAAAAAAAAAGTTTGACTGTTACATTAAAAATGACAAAATATTGTTTAGACTTGTGTGTACCACCATGAGTACACCACTGACAAGGGAAGGGATTGAAGAACTCCTTTGCCATTAAATTCTGCTTCTGCTTCCTTTGACAAAAGCAGACACACCAATGAGCAAAAATGGAAAAGATTTCTATCCATATTGTTCCATCTTATTTGTTAGGGGCAGAGGAACCACCTGACCTATGGAGATGGACATTTTGCCATTTGCCATCTTTACGTTGCCAAACTCTTGTTTCTTCCTGTTGTGTTGTAACTGGCAAACCACTTCTGCAATGTAAAAGAACAATTGTTCATACTGATAGTATAATTATTTGAGGAAAAGCTTCAATATTTTAAAATCCTCTTCGAGGATATTCTTTTATCATAGCTCTTGTTGAACTGGATATGTAGACAATATTACATATTCAATATCATTACATTTATCCATCTTTGATATTCTTTTTCTTACGTCAAATCAGTCCCAATATAATGATTTGTCAATTTATAAGCCATATTGTACACTGATAAGAGATGACTGCTATCTGGCTAAACTGTGGTTTTACATGTTCATTTTATAAATTGTTAACATGAAAAAATGTGAGACAAGTCACGTAAGAATGAACTCGGATGTTATAAAAAGAAACATTCCTAGTGTGGTCTGTGTTTTATGGTAATAAGCCTTGTGCATAAGTTTCGTAACATTTAGTTGAGGCAAGCTGAAGTTAAAGAAAGGGAACAAAATTTTTTTCAATTAATAAAGGGGCATAATTCTCGAATGTTAAAAGCGAAACTACATAAATTCAAACTAGATCTGTGTTTTGTTGTAATAAATGTTTAACAATGTTTGTTTGTACACTTTTCATAACATTTGTTTGAGGCAAACTTAAGTTAAAGTGGAAACCAATTTTGGACATGTGTACAAGGGTAAAATTCATTTGATGAGACTTTCATTAAAGTGCGAGTTTTAGAGCTATAGAACCAGGTTTAATCCACCATTTTCTACATTTGAAAATGCCTGTACCAAGTCAGGAATATGACAGTTCTTGTCCATTCGTTTTTGATGCGTTTTGTTATTTGATTTTGCCATGTGATTATGGACTTTCCAAAATGATTTTCCTCTAAGTTCAGTATTTTTGTGATTTTACTTTTTTTCGTGCCCCCTCCACTACCACAGGGGTGTAAAAAATACAGATTAAACACACAATCAAATATCAAATGCACAAACTCAAATTTGCTTCCTTTTATCATGGCTAAAAGATTAACAGATTTCTTTTGTGTGTCAATATATGTACCACTTAGATTTGTATGATACCAACAAAACTTATCTGCATTTTTAAACTAACCTATCTATGAACTGTGTTAATCTGATATAAGCAATACTAGCTGCATCTTCTCCCAGTAAGTGAACATGAGGTGTCAGGATACTGGTATTTACTGGCTTATTGTTCTTTGAGAACACTACAAAACATTTATAGCAAACATGAATATTGTTTAATCTATGTCTGTCAATGTTCAAAATATTTTTTTTTATAATATTCATCAATATTTTGAAGTGATTATTCACTCATTACACAGCATTAAATAATGTTTAACTACATATAATTTTCAACTTATGTACAACTTATATTTGTTTCTGCATTTGAATCTGAATGACTTTCTAATATTTCTCATTGAAACTGTATCTTAGTGCAACAAGATATTTTAGAAAAGCTTTTCTTCTTGGTATCTTGTCTTTGTGTTGTTTCTTGTTATTTGGTATTTGTACGATATTTGCTCTTTTGATTATTTGGTAAAAGGTGATCAACGACTTTGCAGTAGTGTCAACTTCATTTTTCAAGTCCTAGTATTATCATATATCCTTGATGTTTGTTTTTTTTTCTAGACAAAGATTTATGATGTTGTTGTATTGCATTGTTTTTTTTTCTTCTACAAAACGTGGCAGAAAAATTTAATCAACACCATAGTGCTATATTTATAGATTATCATTGGTGATCTCAACAAGATTGATTTCCTCACTAGAGCCCGTCACCAGAAAAGCAATCGAGTTGAGATGACCAATGATAATCTGTTTATCGCTATTTTACCTATGACAACGATGTCAATTTCATTAGCAACGCCACATGGCTCCTTAGTTTGTAGCCATAATTTTCCATCTCAAGCGAGTAGCAAGATATGAAAAATTATCACAAAAAAAGATCAAAGGAAAAATGCACAAAATAGTGATACCAGTTATATATAAGGTCGAATTCTTTGATTTGTTAATTTAAAGTCATGCCAGGTAACAATTTAGACCCCGTTTTTAACCTACCATGGTCGAAATAAAACTTATGGAAGTCCATTCCAATAATCAGATTTCCTAATGCTTCTGGCTCAAAACATGTAACATGGGGATCTACGAATTTCCTGTAAACAAACAATATATATATAAATAATTGTAGCTTCTGGCTCAAAACATGTAAAATGGGGATCTACAAACTTCCTGTAAACAGAATATATATAAATCTTTATAGCAGTTTTAGTCAATTATATTTCATATGTGAAATCATTGTCATTCCCAAGAACTGTGAACTTTTTAACTCCCATGGGGGATTACAGCTCTAGATGACCTAATGCTCTTCTTATATCGTCATACATGTTCACATTGTTTGAATGAGTATATATGGCCTTTAATACACTTTCAAATCATTTGATAGCCTGTTTTGTGATGTTTACAAATGGAATGTCGGTGAACTTATTTTTGTGATATATTTATCATAAAACAGAGATTAGTTTTAAGTTAACTGTCACAGTAAAACCAATACTCCCATGTCAGCAATATAAATCAAAACTAAAACTGAATAATTCCATTTCTTTTTAGATTATTTATAAAGTAAGGACATGTGGTATGATTACCAATGGGTCACTAGAGACTACAGGAAAAGTATGTCAAAGTATCTTTTATTTCATTGGTGAGTGTCATGTCAACTCAGGTTTAACTCAAATGTCACAAGTAGGAAGTACTACACAAAAAAAATGCTTCTATAAGTGTTGATGAATCTTTACATTTTTTCTTGGTATCAAAGGTAATGCTAGGCATTTTAACAGAATTAATTCATGTGTTAACTTGGCTTACTAAATCAAAACTGATTAAAGTCCTTCATACAGTGTGTTCAGTTTGTGATTGAGTTGGTCCATTTTAAACACATCAGTTTAGACTAACGTTTGTCATGAATATGTTCAGTTTACTCAGGTTCGATTAACACAGAATATTCCCTGATGTCGCCTAGTTTATAATAATTCTTTGAAACATGTTTCACAATGTCTGTGGTAGAATTAGTTTAAAGGTTATATTTTAATACTTACGTATACGCTTCATAATCTCCCCCAGTTATGGCCGATATCAGCTGTTCTGTCAGCTTAATTATTTCTTGTTTTCTACCTATTAAAATAATCAAGAATATGTTCCTCTAAAAACTGTAGAGATTTGTAGTTTCAGCACAGAATTGACTTAATTATCCTCAATATATACTTTATTTGTTTAACAGTATCCTAAATTATGACAATGCTTCAAATATTATCAACCAGCGTTATAAATTAATTATTGAAATTAAGGTTTAATGTAGGTTCATACCCTTACAAGAACCTATCTAAAGCGACTTATCAAAATTCCCTACATTTTCCTGATATGTCATTTATCTCAAGACCTAAATTAACACTATGTTCTCGAGTGACCATTAAAGACTAGGACTATTGGAGAATACAATTATGTGAAGCAGAGGGTATTGTTATAGTCATCATAATTATCATTGTGTCAAACTAACTACCAGAAAGTTTGTTTTACTCACCTGGTTAATGAAGTTATGTCCCCTGATAAACATGCTTCAACAAATTTCACTATTACTGTAAAATCAGGGATGGACTGACGGACAGACAGAGATAAAACAGTATACCCCGACTTTTTTTTTTTAAAGTGGGCATATAATAATTTTATATTGTACTCGAATGCCTAAATACACCCTTAAAAATGAGTTAAGGCATATAAAAACTAGTTCTAATGTAAACCACTGAAACAATGAATTTTTAATGATATTATGCAATGTATTCACTACATGTATTTAAGTTACTAATCACTGTTTTCTAATTACACAAACAAATGTTACGTAGATACTATCTAAAGTTCCTTTTTTTATGCAATTCAAATGTGCAAACCTTATATGAATTTATAAATGTTTTAAATACCTTCCATTCCTTATGCCTCACATGTAGGCCCTAATAATCCAATATTCTGACATATCTTATGCAACAGAGGAAATTTGATTCCCTTTGTTTATGTGTACCTATTAAATCATTTCTTTGTTTTTTTGTTTAAAAAAAATCACCTATGACCCTTTATTTATTCATGTCTTGAAGTCTATTTTTATACATAATGATTTAACAAAAATTTAAATGACAATTTTTTTGAGATTAAATGTACTTAATTTTAAAATTTCAGCCTGACATATGCCAACATTATTATATTTTTCATGTTATTTACTAAGTGATTTCTATTAAAAAATCTGCAGTTTTAGAAGATAGAATTTCCAGACAATCTAACAACTATAGCACATAACTTGAATGTCACAAAGACAAACTTTTATTTTACTTTACATTCTATATCAAGACTCTCCTAAGGAAATGATCCTCTCATAGCTAACATTAGAACAAAATAAAATATCAGCATGCAGACCAATTAAAGCTAAACAAAAAATATTACAACACTGACAAAAATAATTAGATTTAACTAATGTAACATTATGCTCAATTCTCTGGTACAGTGCAAAAATTGGACATCTAACAGTTAAAACTGCTGCTAACTGGGGTAATTTACTAACTTCAAAGCTTCAAAGACAGAAAGCATTGGCACACACATAAAGCATGGCGTGACAATAATGAGAACCAGTTATGAGATGCTATTGAAAGCTTTGAAGGACCAACTGCAACAGAACAACATTGGTTTGTTCTACTAGAATAATAGTCTCTTTTACAATGTGGAAAACAATATCCATCTAACTAAGGGACAACATCAAAAGATCGATGTAGGATACAAAACCTAAATCTAATAGTTTGGGGGGGAAGGGGGAGGGGGGGGCAAGATTGCTGCAAGTTTTGTTAATCCAAAATCGATTGTACATATATCCGTATAGGTAAATCAATTATTCCCAAATTAAGTTAAGAGGGGAGGGTGGGGGGAGTCAGTGAAAAAACTAAGTGAATTCAGTTTTTTTATCCTACATTGAACTTATGATGTTGTTCCTAAGCAAAAATATATGTAACAAGAGCAACAGTTACAAAGAGAATGAATTAAACGTATTGTGGCATTCAGGAATTCTGATAGATAGAAAGAAAAATTTCCCATGCTTTTCTAATATCCTAGAAAAGACAAATAGTAAAAAAAAATGTTGCACACAATGGAACTAAGAGAAAGACAACATTAAAACTCGAGTATTTCTACACATGCCGACTAGGTACAAGATGTCAGCCTCATTCTGGTTCTCACAGTACTTACATTGTATTCTAGGAGAACCAGATCTCTCATTTATCTGTAATTCTGTTAGAGTTATAGATCCTGAAGTGTGGCAAACAAAAATTGCACACATTAAATACAAATATTCCAATTGATTTTATAAACCACTCACATGTAAGCTCTCTCATTGAAATTTGACAAAAAATCTTAACTTATAACTTTAAATATTTTTTTTCCTATGTTTTTAATGCACATATTTGAATTCTTATCCTTCTCTATAAACTGATTGAAATCTATACAATTAATGTTTTTGAATGTACAAGTGTACTTGTAATATTAAATATCAATCTAGAAATTAAGAAACATCTATCAAGCTGAGATTTACAAATAATCAGAACTAAAAAATGAAAATAAAAGTTAGCAAAAGAAATTATCTTACATAAACATAGACAGGAACATATTTTCAAATTATCAATGCAAAAAAGAAAAGAGTTTTAAGCTTACATTGAAAAGGAGAGCTATTGGCTTAATTTATGACAATATGAAGGGGCAGAGATTACTGATGACCAGTGGAAGGGAGCAGACTTAACTTATAACAATGTAAAGGGGGGCT
Organism: Mytilus trossulus; assembly: GCF_036588685.1. Classification (NCBI taxonomy): domain Eukaryota; kingdom Metazoa; phylum Mollusca; class Bivalvia; order Mytilida; family Mytilidae; genus Mytilus; species Mytilus trossulus. The sequence continues at coordinate 79,813,585 of NC_086379.1, forward strand.
GCATTTATTCATAACAGGAAGGGGAGCAGCATCTACTCATAACAAAGTGGTGGGGAGCAGCATTTACTCAAAACAACATGAAAGGGGAGTAGCATTTACTCATGACAATGTAAAGGGGAGCAGCATTTACTCATAACAATGTGAAAGGGGAGCAGCATTTACCCATAACAATGTGGAGGGGAGCAACATTTACTCATGAAAATGTGAAAGGGGAGCAGCATATACCCATAACAATGTGGAGGGGAGCAGCATTTATTCATAACAATGTGAAAGGGGAACAGCATTTACCCATAACAATGTGAAAGGGGAGCAGCATTTACCCACAACAATGTGGAGGGGAGCAGCACTTACTCATAACAATGTGAAGGCGAACAGCGATTACTCACAAAAATTTGAAGGGGAGCAGCATTCACTCACAAAAATGTGGAGGGGGAGCAGCATGTACTCATATTTATGTGGAGGAGGAGCAGCATGTACTCATTACAAGGAATGGGGAGCAGCAGTTACTCATCATAACTTGAAGGGGAGCAGCATTTACTCATAACAATGTGAAGGGGAGCAGCATTTAATCATGATAATGTAAAGGGGAGCAGCATTTACTTATCATATATTGAAGAAGAGCAGCATTTACCCATAACAATATGAAGGGGAGCAGCATTTACTCATAACAATATGGAGAGGAGCAGCATGTTCTCATAACAATGTGGAGGGGAGCAGCATTTACTTATAACAGTGTGAAGGAGAGCAGTATGTTCTCATAACAATGTGAAGGGGAGCCACATCAACTCATAACAATGTGGAGGGAGGCAGCATTTATCACAACAATGTGAAGGGGAGCAGCATTTACTCATAACATTGTGAAAAGGGGAATGGACAGCATTCACTCACAAAAATGTAGAGGAGAGCAGCATTAACTCATAACAGTGTAAAAAGGGGAATGGGCAGCATTCACTCACAAAAATGTAAAGGGGAGCAGCATGTATTCATAACAATGTGAAGGGGAGCAGCATGTACTCATAACAATGTAAAGGGGAGCAGCATGTAATCATAACAATGTGAAGGGGAGCAGCATGTATTCATAACAATGTGAAGGGGAGCAGCATGTACTCATAACAATGTAAAGGGGCGCAGCATGTACTCATAACAATGTAAAGGGGAGCAGCATGTACTCATAACAATGTGGAGGGGAGCAGCATCTGCTCATACTTATGTGGAGGGGAGCAGTATTTACTTATAACAATGTGGAGGGGAGCAGTATTTACTTATAACAATGTGGAGGGGAGCAGCATTATCTCATAATAATGTGAAGGGGAGCAGCATTCACTCACAATGTAAAGAGAAGCAGCATGTACTCATAACAATGTAAAGGGTAGAAAAGCTTACTGATGACAGCATTAAGGGGAGCAGACATTACTGGCTAAAGTGAGATGGGAAACTGCCTTTACTGACTTCAATATAAACAGGAACAAAACTCACAGTTGACATTATGAAGGACAGAAGAATTAACTGATGTAAATGGGAGCAGAATTGTTTTAATGACAAAGTGAAGTGGAGCAGATACAGATGACAATGTCAACAGGTGAAGAGTTTACCTATACAATAAGGTATGTCAACAGGTGAAGAGTTTACCTATACAATAAGGTATGTCATTAGAAACCTTGTATGACAAAGCAGACATTTTAAAGTAGATCCAGTGGTTTCAATCAGGAATATGATTATGTTATTGAAAATGAGAATGGTTAATAAAGCCAAGTTATTGCAACAAACCATTTAAGTCTTTCTTTAAATTAGCTAAATTCAAAATTATTATCTATATGAGGTATTTATATCAATAATAGAAAATAAAATCTATATAAAGGTTTTTATATTAATAATAGAAAAGGAAATTGTATATCATATTCAAAATATCAAGTAAGTAAGAAAAGTAAGAAAATGCAAGCATGAAACTTAAATTAAAAACAAAATAACATGCAACATCTGAGGTAACTAGTTCCCATGAGACAAAACCAGATAAAATTGATCTGTACATCTGTAAACATAAACAAATGAATAATTTATGAGTAATTTCAAAGCAGAATAGTAGGCTATAACAGTCCCCAACATGCCAAACGTGAAAGATCTCAATTATGAAAGATGACAGCCTCATTAAAGCTAACAAAACAAAATGATAATGATAGACAGCAACCATAGAATTTTAACTTGATTAAAGGCTCCTGATTTTGCGACAGGCACATAATGAAGGAGACAGGGTACAACATTGTTTGTGAATTCTGAACCCTCCCCAAACATTACAACATAGCCAATTTTAACTTTATGGCTGGGTTCAAAACAAATGTTTCTTTACATTGAATTTAAAACCAATACAAACATTAGAGATGTCTACAACATATACAACCTATACATCCAGTTTACACTAACCAAGCAATGTGTTTGTTAAACAAGAATGTGTCCACAGGACACAGATGCCACACTCCCACTTCAAATATCTATGTTCAGTGAACCGTGAAATTAGGGGTCAAAATCTAATTTGGGAACATATGTACTAAGTTTCAAGTTACTTGAACTTCATCAATAACTTTAACCTGAAGCAGGATAGACAGAAGAACAGATGCACAGACCAAAAAACATAATGCACCTAGGTGGGGCATAAAAAACACTCATAATTCTAGATTGAGGAAGAACATCTAAAAGTACATTAACAAGCTTATTTAATAAATTCAATTTCTTATTACAAATATTCATTTTTTCACTTGTCTCATGGGAATTTCTAAGTTAAAACTCCTTTATTTAAAAAACATGCACTTTATCAAAATAAGAGATAAACTCAATGAATTCTGAAAAAATATTAGCTACAAGGATCACTCCTGATTATACACTTCTCATATAAGTCTGTAGGTTTACATTTTTTTATTTTAAATCAACATTGGCTTGCTGAATTAATAAAATACCATTATATCTCAGCATGCTAGCTGTATTAAAAAATTAATATTTCTTTACTTTTCAAGCAAAGGTAAATTAAAATAACATGGTAAATTACAAAAGTAAGTAAACAAAACTTTGGTTATAGCAAAAAATCTAAATGCCTCTGCCTTATTAACAGGGTTGTTGAAAGAAAAAGAAAAAAATCCCTAAAAGCTGTGAAAATACATCATCAAACAGAAGTTAAGGTTTATTTTGTAGGATAGTTAAAACCAGAAACTTAAAAAGGCTGAACCAAAGATATTGATTTTTTGACATGACTTGTTAAAAGCAGTATGATCAACAATCAAGTTAAAATCTTTTTTTTTTTAAAACTGTCCATTTCAGCTAATTTCTAGCTCTTCCACAATCTAAATTAATTTTTAATCCTCAAAAGACGTTTATATCTGAATAATTTAACTTTGGATGTAACATGTCTTCTGATTGGGTAAAGTAAAAGTGTTTTGTTTATCAGCTCATTGTCGTAAATTTGTTATGTGACTGTGACATGATAAAAGTTTTTTATTATTATTTACTCATTAAAAATTGAAATTAAGAAACTAAATCATAAAGAATGGCGGTAATATTTATTCTGTCTATTGGAAATAAATTAAAAAATGTGGTGCACTTTTTAATGTGGTGCACTTTTTTAAATACAAGAAAGTTATGTGAAAATGCTACACCATTGCTTGGTAGATGACAGACTTACTAGAACCTTATATAATTTGATAGATGTCCAATCAAAGTAAATCTAAATAAAACAGGAATGATTTTAGCTACAAAACAATTATCTGTCTTAAAATTTATATCTGAGTAATCATTTATACTTATCAAATGTATTGTTTCTACCAGTTTTGACCAAGTTCAACAAAATTTCAAAAAGTTATCCAAGAACAAAATAGATTAGTGACATAACTGAAAAAACATGGTTTTTTTTTATTATATTTCTACCAAACTTTTAAATAGTCATGTCACTAAGAGAACAGAATAAAAATGCACTCTCTATTCCTGAAAATTCTACAATGAAAACCTGTACTACTTGGAAGGGTTTGCCAACTAATGTACTCACTATCTATTTCTGGTTTTCCTAGAAAATGTTTGTCAACCAACACCATTTACAGAAATAAAATCATTTTTCATTTCTATCATCATTTATCACAATAAGAATCACTTTGTGAGCAAACAATTACGTTTTTCACTTCGTTAGATTCTACTCTATATATGTTATTACTCCAACAAATTATGGATTTAAATTAAAAAAAATTAGGTTACTAGTTCTAAAAATAGATATAACTAGTAGGTGTTTCAGTCATCACATTATTTGATTAATCCAAACCGCACCATTACGAATTAAGATCAGTTTTCATAAATACAATTCACGTAATGTGGTTTTCCTTATGGAGTAAGATTAACACCTACTTCCTCTTTTAAATACAAATGTCATACAACTTTAATGGATTATGTAAAAATACATTCAACTGATTCTTAATCTATTTCAAAATATAGAACTATAAACCTACTGTTTTATAGTATGTAGATGTTACACCATAACATAAGAGAGTTAAATCAGAAATAGAAATTTATAGTTGTTAACGTAGAAATTCTAACCTTTATATGATGTGTTTTGTATTCAATTACTGTAGTATCTATATAAGTATGAAATAAAATCTTCATGAAGAATGGCTTATACATTTTACACCATTAATTTTGCAAACAACAAATATTTTTTGATGTACTTGCTGTAAGGTTCGATCATTCCAGGCTTTTTACCTTTTTTAATTGCATATGTATGTGCTGTGTCTCTCTCCTTTAGTAGGAGCACCTCCATGGGCATATACCCTTATTTTTCTTTTAAGAATAATTTAGATTGAAGTTTATAATTGATAAACCAATGCTGGTTGATAAAATGTGACAAGTTTGTCCTTGGTTGATAAAATGTGACAAGTTTGTCCTTGGTTGATAAATGTGACAAGTTTGTCCTTGGTTGACCTTGATTGACCTTGGTACAAACCTTTAGTATCTTCATCATCAATAGTAGCAGTACTATCTGTTGACTGGACTTCTTTGATACCATCATTCTTTTTCACCATCAGACTTCGACCTGAAAATACAAACCGCTCTTTACAAATCTAATGTAATGTAAAGTCCACAAGAATCTACATCTATTATACAACAATTGGGTTGGCCAAAAAATTACATGAAAGGGAACTTTGAGATTAAGTATGGTCATTAGAAAAGAATCACCAAAATAGGAAGAAATATAAAACAAAATATGTGCAGGAAAAATAAAAAGGCCTATTATTTTCAGATTTCCTCTTTCTTTTCTGATATTTGCTTTAACCAAACATTAACTTAATGATACTACAAAAAGTAGGCAAAATATAGTCCCATTGCACTGTTAAAACTGCTCAATGTTAAATGTTCTTTTCTTTTTTCAATAGTGACAATCCATTTATTTTGTCAGCATATTCTGACGTAATTGAATAAAATTTGAAATTAATGAATTAAAATCTTGATGACTTCCTTCTTACTAAACCATTAATGACTTACATCAATACAATTGTTTGAATATCTTTAGGTGAACAATCTAACAAATTATTGTTGACAAACTTTTTCCTTATAGACACAGATGACAAATAATAAAAAAAATCTGAAAAAAAAACACCTTTAAATAATATTCTTTTTCTTACACATAGGCATGTTTCCTTTACAGAGTCCCAGTATTCATATTCTCAGATCATTCATTTTACCTCTATTCCTAACTTTCACTTACCAAAAACGGTTAATACATACAACAAGCTATAAACAATACCACAATTCTTTACAACAAAAGCCACAATAACTGTACAAGCTTGCAAATATCTATGGAAATATGCAAGACACTGAGATATTCTTATCTAAGAACTCCTCTTAAGCTTCCAACTAATATTTATCAGATATTTTAGAAGTTGAACCTAACAAAAATATAAAATTCCTTTTATTTTTATCATATATGAACCAGTCACTCACAGGAGTGTGTGTCCCTGATAGGCTGTTACAATATCTGTTGTACTAAACAGAAACATTTTCTTTCAGATGGTCATACTTCAAACCTAACATGTTTTGTTGGAAGGACACATATATGATATACCCCTGCCAGAATCCTGATCACAATAATTGGGTGAATACTAGAGAAAAGCAAGCTTGTAAGTCATCATCAAACATGAACAGATAAGACTACAATGTGTTAAACATAAAATATTGGAAAGTACAACAGACCACATCAGATATCAAAACCCTACGCCTTCAAAACCTATAAACAGAAAAAAAACAAGAACAAACAATACATCTGACTTAGAACAGACACAAAATGACAATGAAACAACAAATTTAACAAGAATGAACATGCTGGATTGACTGTGATTGGTTTTATATTGTTCTCTAAGAAATAAAGGGGGGCTTCTTTACAGTATCATATAAAAATATTATCAATGAAAATTAGGTCATGGTCAGAATCTTCTACCTTTTATAAAATATAAAACTTAAAACAAATAGCGTATGTTGCAGCAACCACCAGATGATAATATCTATGTGTCAACTTCTGCCACTTCTGTCACAAAAAAAATAAATCCAGCTATATTGCATAAGAATAGTTGTTACTTCATCTGAATGACATAGCCCAGGTTTTCTATGCAGATTGATCTCAGAATAACATTGGAAAGCAGCTACAGCAGGTTATAACACTTTGGAAATATAATAATAAGTTATGGAGGGAAAATGATCTGTAGGGTATTGACATATCACAATATGTTACTATTGGAATATTTTTTTGGTTTAGAATTCAAAATTGGGTTTTAATCAATCAGAAATTCATTGGTTGTTACATTTACCAAGTCAACAAATCAAATTTGTTGGACTATATAACTTCAGTATTGCTAAGTTTTGATAAATGCTTGTGATGTTGTTTTCTTTTAATTGAAGAGTTTTCTATATAACTTTGAATGCCAGCAGAGGAAGGGATATCTTGTAATATATTGTATAAACTAATTGCCTTGAGAAATAACTGACCACCGGAAATATTTACCAGGAGATTTCATACCTCATCTTTGTTATAATAAATTGAGGACTGATTCCAAAATCAATATAAATATGTTGAAAATTTGTATTCTAAAAATTTCTTATTTTTATTATTTTTCTTTAATTTAAAAATCCATTTGAAAGACTGGAAACTAAAACCAAATTATGCTTTGTTTTTATTTAAAAATACATTTGTATATATATTTCCTTGCATTTTTCAGCATTATAAATCATGCAAATATTTATTTAAAATTGATAAACCAAAGGGAAAATGCCAAAAACTTGCATTTCAACCAAAACTTAAAATCTATACATTTCTAGAATCAAACCTCCAATCTATTAAGATATACAGCAAGAATAATAAGCAAGAAAAATGAGACACATACCTGACCTTGGCGAGTTACCTCCCGATCCGGGAGTCAGATTACCTATCGTAAGGATACCAGATATGTTTAAGTTTTTCTTGTGTCTTTTCATTAAAATAATTCCGTATAAATAACCTCCCAGATCCTAGCAATGTTAAAATTTGACAGTTAGAATTCCTCTCAATTTCATTGAAATTTTCAACTTTAATATTGGTAAAAATTGTCGGAGGAAAAATCAATACTATCTTTATAGAATTTATTTTTGTCAATGAATGATTTTAAATTCTCATCTGAATTACAAAAGTTTTTTTAGGATTAAACTGATGTCATCACAGTTACTAATGAGCCTATGGATGTTGTCAGTGAAAATCAGATCTATCAAGCGTGAAACAATACTAGTGAAAATAGAAAGCAGTTATATTGTCTATCTAGAACTCAAGATGTATAACAAAGAAGAGGAAGCTACTTGGTAAAGATATTCAAATATCTACTTTAAACAATTACTGGAATATAATGTTAGTTTGTTCATTGTTAAAACTCACAGCTGAAAACTAACAATTTCTGAATAAATTTGTGTTGCTTAGTTACATCTTACTTTCTAAGAGATTAATGAAACAAATAAGACTAATATTTTCTGACCAGGGGCCCAATCTCCCACAATATGAATATTCATGTAAGCACTATGACTATTCTCATTAAAGTTTTAGGGGTCCGATTTTCGGTAGCATCAGCTACTGGGCCCCTGCCAATCTTTTTCAATGTAGCATGTAGGATTTCTTTTTAAAAGATATTGACACTTATCAATTGGAGGTTCTTCATCAAATCTTTATAAAGGCTTGTAAATTACTTATAACCATTTGTTTTCTGACCTGTCTTGCCAAGATTTTAAATCAGAGCTAGACAGACATATGTACAGACATGGGTGTCTGTCACATATAATCATGTTTATTCGTTGTAATGGAGAAGCCAAGATATAAAATACAAAATTGGAGGTATGTTTTTTGTAGAAACTCTGTTCTGTTTTGAAGTAAATGCCTGCAAGATAGTTAAAAGTGTCTTCTTTGAGCCAAATAGGAAACCCTTTTTGACATTGAAAACCAATGACAGACATAAGACAACAGTAATACCTATGGGTGGATATTCAGGCAGTACAAAATATAACAGTAGTTCTTCATTGATCAAAACTCATGCAATTTTTTGAAACTGGTAAGTTTGATTAAAGGTTTTCATAAATCCATCTTATTCAATATTTTTTAGATTAACAGGCTGTTTTAGGTTGTTAATATGTTAGATTTGGGCACCACTTAAATTTTGGCTTCAAAGGAACTATTTTATTACAGCTCTTTTTTTTAATTCGTTCTTCTGAATCACATTAATAGAATTTGAATGTTTTGGCAAGTAAACAGAAACAAAATATGTCTACTAAATTCATATTAAAAATACTATGTTGAAACTGATTTTTCAAGGGAAAATAAAATACCATGACATCGCAGTTTCTTAAAGAGCAATACCCAACAGGAAAGTATAATCCTGCAATTTAGGTTTACGGTTCTACATTTCAATGATATCTGTGTAAGGGGGTTTTACTGATATACAATCAGAAACACATCAACATGACTTAATCTCATTTTCTATTCTCTTTTAATGTCCTCTTTGGTGCTTAATGTATCTTATAATGGAACGTAGAATATAAAATGTTCACATAATTAAACTATCTGCATAATGTTTTATACTGAAGCATACATATGTACCATACTGTGTTGCTATAATTTATATTTTGTTATTTAAGCTTGATCTGTGTAATACAAGTTTGATTAGATACCCTAACTTCTGCTCCACTACACAACCAATGGATCTGTAAATAATTTTTTGATCAATATTGGTAGTTTATTATCTCCCCTTTTAAAAATCTTTAAGTATTAATTAAAACCTTTGAAGGAATTTTTCTCCACAAATCAAATATCTTATTTTTTATTTGATTTTGCTTAAGTAATAGGATGTCTCTGGTCTAAATACAATTATTTAATTTTTTTAATTTTATACCAACACCATAAAAAATAAACAATGTGTTTAAAAAGTGGAGCAAGAAGATCTCAGAGAAAAAACAGAAATATCAAGTTAAAAGAAAATAATATTATTAAGAATAGAAAAATAGAAAAAATGATAAATTTCCAATAGTAAACTTCCCATTTTACCAAAATAATACCACTTACCTTTACTCACTGACAAAAGCAGGCAAAAATAAAAAAGAGTAGAACACAAAATTAGCATGCATAAACACTTTACGTTAAGCAAAAGATAGAGTAGTAATACACTGAGGCATTCCTCTATAAATACTATATTCTGTAAATTCACAAATTATTGCGTGCATTTATTATTGCCATTTTGTAATTTTAGAATAAAATGCGATTTAAATTTTTGTAATATTCAGAATTATCTTGTTTAGTTCGTACAAAAAAACTCCAAAATGTGAGTTTTAGTTATTGCGATCCTAAGCTGGTCGCATTTTTGAAACAATATAAACATTGAATAATTTCTGAATTTACAGTATACTATTGTTTTGTCAAATATCAGAGGCTTTCCTCTATACATACTATTGTTTGTCAAATATTAGAGCCATTCCTCTATATATACTATGTACTATTGTATAGTATATATACTATTGTTTTGTCAAATATCAAGATTGTTTTATTAAATTATATTCAGGTCTCGACTCTCCTGCAAAACACCAGCCTGTTCTACACATTAATCTTTAATAAAAAATATCTTGAAAAGGGATTAAATAAGTTGTGGTAGTACTGTACTTTCATAGTATTAATATTATTAAGAAGCCACTTTTAAGAGACAAATTTCTAAAGCTTCAAAAAACCATTCCAAGGTCCAGCAACTTTCCCCCAAAAAATAAAAATAATAAAAAAAATTGTCATTGGCATGTCTCAAGCATGTGGTAAGGCTGGTGTTTTAAACTTGCATATAACTGATTAATGCTTTGAGTGTAAAAGTTAGGCATATATAAACCCTTATACATACTGCTAACCAAAATAATGAGCTACATTTTTTTTAATCTCCTCAAATTTATTTTGTTAGTGTATTTTTATTCTCAGACTTATTGGAATAAGTCGTTATCAAATGAATTACATCAATGTTGGATACAGATCTACATATAAATATTGAACATCATTTAGGGAATGGCCACAACGAATTCAAATCTACAAGAGCTGGGCTCACAACAGGATTATCTACCCTTGAACATGTAGAACCATGATGCTATTTATTTGATGCCCATCTACGGGTTATGTTCTTCAACTGAGTAAAGTTTCATCAATATGCATCTAGCTGTTTATTAAAGAGAGAGTTGTGCTTACAAGATACTATTACAACATATTACAATATTGAATTAAGTTTGTTTCTCCCTTTAAAATTTTGGAACAGGATTACATTCTTGTACATCCAAAGGCATAATTTCATTTGCCGTGAACAGATTTTTCACACACCAGTCAGGAAATGTGAAAATAGCACAAAAATTAGAGAAAAGTCTTTTATCATATATTGCAATTTTCTAAAAAAGCAATTAAATTTGATAATCTCCCCTTTGACTTGTTGGACCAGAATTTGATTTCTTTATGAGGATCATAAGAAAGTGTACTAAAAGTGTGTTAATTTCATGAATATTTTTGAAATGATATGATGGTACAATATGGTTAAGAACATGATAGCAGACAATGCTACAAAGTTCATAATGTTATTTAGCAGTTGTCTATCAGAAGTCCAATTAATGTAATGGACCAATAAACTTTACTGAGGGGGATAGGACCTTTTTTCGAATTTCTGGACCTCAGGATTTCTTGTTTTCTAAGCACGGGAATTTCGGGATCTGGTGTTTTAAAGCCCGGGATTTGGGGATCAGGACTCCTCCTACCCCCTCTCTATACTGATAACCACCAGTATGTCTCCCCATTCATATTGTAAGTTTCTGTATCATTTATATCTTGGCCAATGTAAACCTTCAAGAACAGAATTACAAACATCAAAATATTTGAGATTACAAAGAACTTCTAACAACAAGTTTTTATAGATTGTGTAAAGAAAGCATTTCAATAATATATCTCACTAAACCAACTATAAATTACAACTCAAAAATAATATCCCAGAAAAAAACAACTAATTACCACAATTAAAAAATTATATCTCAGTAGACCAAAAGACAATCACAACTACCAAATAATGCCTCAGTAAACCAACAATAAATAGCAACAAAACAAAATCTCAATAAACCAACAATAAATCACTACTCATAATAAAATCTCAGTAAACAATAAGTCTAAACTCCATTATAAAATCTCAACATTATAATAAAATCTCAATAACCCAGCAATAAATCTTAACTCCATTATAAAACCTTATAGAACCAACAATAAATCACAACTCACAATAAAATCTCAGTAAACAATTAATTTCAACTCCATTATAAAATCTCATTAAACCAACAATAAATCTCAACTTAATTATAAAATCTAAATAACCTAGCAATAAATCACAACTCATAATAAAATCTCATTAAACCAACAATAAATCTAAACTATATAATAAAATCTCAATAATCCAGCAATAAATCTTAACTCCATAATTAAAACTCAACTCTAGATAATAAAATATCAATAACCCAGCAATAAATCTTAACTCCATAATTTTAATCTCATTAAACCAACAATAAATCACAACTATATAATACAATCTCAATAATCCAACAATAAATCTCAACTCAAAAATTAAATTTCATTAAACCCACAATATATCTCAACTCAATAATACAATCTCAATAATCCAACAATAAATCTTAGCTCCATAATTAAATCTCAGTAAGCTAACAATAAATCTCAATTCCATATTAAAAACCTCAGTATACCAATAATAAATCTCAAGTCCATATAAAATCTCTGAAAACCATTAATAAATTTAGACTCCATGTAAAATCTCAGTTAACCAACAATAAATCTCAAGTCCATATAAAATTTCAGTAGCAAATAATAAATCTCAATTTCATAATAAAATCTCAGCTACATTAAATCCTATCTCCATAATAATGTCTTGAATGAATCTCAAATCCATGATAAAAGCTCAATAAACTGACAATAAATTGCAACTCAATCATAACATCACAGTAAACCAACAATAAATCAGAACTCCAAGATAATATTTCAGTTAACCAACAATATATTTCAACTCAAAATTATCACATCAGTAAACCAATAATAAATCTCAACTCCAATGATATCTCAGTAAACCAATAATAAATCTCAACTCCAATGAAATCTCAGTAAACCAATAATAAATCTCAACTCCAATGAAATCTCAGTAAACCAATAATGAATCTCAACTCCAATGAAATCTCAGTAAACCAATCATAAATCTCAACTCCAATGAAATCTCAGTAAACCAATCATGAATCTCAACTCCAATGAAATCTCAGTAAACCAATAATGAATCTCAACTCCAATGATATCTCAGTAAACCAATCATAAATCTCAACTCCAATGAAATCTCAGTAAACCAATAATAAATCTCAACTCCAATGATATCTCAGTAAACCAACAATAAATCTCAACTCCAATGATATCTCAGTAAACCAATAATAAACCTCAACTCCAATGATATCTCAGTAAACCAATAATAAATCTCTACTCCAATGATATCTCAGTAAACCAATAATAAATCTCAACTCCAATGAAATCTCAATCTCAACTCCAATGAAATCTCAGTAAACCAATCATGAATCTCAACTCCAATGAAATCTCAGTAAACCAATCATAAATCTCAACTCCAATGAAATCTCAGTAAACCAATAATAAATCTCAACTCCAATGATATCTCAATAAACCAACAATAAACCTCAACTCCAATGAAATCTCAGTAAACCAATAATGAACCTCTACTCCAATGATATCTCAGTAAACCAATAATAAATCTCTACTCCAATGATATCTCAGTAAACCAATAATAAATCTCAACTCCAATGAAATCTCAGTAAACCAATCATGAATCTCAACTCCAATGAAATCTCAGTAAACCAATAATAAATCTCAACTCCAATGATATCTCAATAAACCAACAATAAACCTCAACTCCAATGAAATCTCAGTAAACCAATAATGAACCTCTACTCCAATGATATCTCAGTAAACCAATAATAAATCTCTACTCCAATGATATCTCAGTAAACCAACAATAAACCTCAACTCCAATGATATCTCAGTAAACCAATAATAAATCTCAACTCCAATGATATCTCAGTAAACCAATAATAAATCTCTACTCCAATGAAATCTCAGTAAACCAATAATGAATCTCAACTCCAATGAAATCTCAGTAAACCAATAATGAATCTCAACTCCAATGATATCTCAGTAAACCAATAATAAATTTTAACTCCAAAATAAAATCTCAGTAAACCAACAATAAATCACAACTCCAATAAATCACAACTTTTAGATAAAATATCAGTAATCAAACAATAAATAACAACTCCAAGATCAAATCTAAGTAAACCAAAAATAAATCACAACTCCAAATTAAATCTCGGTAAACCAACAATAAATTTCAACTCCAAAAATAATATCAATACATTTTCCATTACAAATATAAATCTCATTTTCCAATGTAAGACTGACACACATGGTTATAATAAAAGGTGTGTGGCTTATACAGAGAAGTGCTAGAAATACACATGGCTGAGACAATGTCAAATACAGGGACAACATCTTTAATCCACAATTATTTACTTACTGGAAAAATTCCTTGTGGCCAGCATTGTGGTCAGGATAGCTCCCTAAAATAGAAACAGTAAGATTTTAGAGTAAAAGTATGTACAATACTTAATAGCTAAGTGATACAGTGAATCAACTACAACTCTTTAGATTAACCAGAAACAAACAAACCATAAATCCTCAATTTTCACTGCAATACCTTTTTATAGGGAACATAACATGAACAAAACAAAAACACTTCTTTGATTTCACTCCTCAGTACATTTGCTCTCAAGCAACCAACATACAAATTAATGGAATGAAACCTAAAGAATGAGGTGTATTTATTTATGACAAGTGATAACCAAATGATCATTTAAAAACAAAAGGCAAAGCAACAGCCTTTTTATTGCTGTTGTTCATTACAAAGTCACTTTCTGCTTTCAACTCCTTACAAGTTCAAGACAAGTTTGAGCAGAATCTGTATTCTTACATCTGATCATTTCAATTTGAAATTTTCTAGAAATGTTTAAAAATGATTATTAAATCAATATTGAGAATGTGGAAAAATATTTTAGGTGATGTTAGATTGAAGAAATTTTGATAGCATCAATTGATGATTGACAACATTTCTTTATCAAATGAAAAAAATGCAAGAAATGTTCTTAACACATATATGGTTTACTTAGTAATAATAACAAATCTAACTAGTAATTCATATAATGATTTGTTACTCTTTGCAATGGTAACAATTGTCATGTATTACATAGAGCAAAGTGGTTCATTATTTCAAAAGCATTCATTGAATTGAAAAAATATATTGTTTTTTTTTTTAATAAAAAGAAATGATAAATCAACTATACTTGATATTATAAATTATGAGTGAGATCCACCAACATAAATGAATCCAAAACATTGAACAAATGTCAATGAATGTACCCTTCATTCCTATTTCCCAGGAAAATCATGTTGTAAGCTTTGACTTAAGATTAACAATAATGACACATATATTTGTATTTAAATCCCTCAATGTATCAATCCATACAAGTTTTATACCTGATATATAAACATATATCTATATAAAACATTTATCAAGCACCTGCTCCTTAATTGAGGATAGATTGTTGACAAGATATTACTTATCTAATGATGATCTATTATTCACCTGGATCAATGCAGAAAGGTTTAATGAAAACAAATGATAATTCTCTATCATCAATGGTCCAAACTAAGGATGCCTATACTAAATTAAACCACTTTCTAGACAACAGACAACATTTTATTCAAGAAAAACACAAATAGAACTACTAAAGAAATTGGCAAATAAACCATGTACATGTATCTATTATCTTGATAAAATCAAATCTTTTCTTGAGAATGCAAAAAATGTTAGCATGGTAACAAATGTTACATAGTATTTAATGATCTTTAATATACAAAACATAATGCATCAGCGAATACAGAGATCCATCTTTATTTATTTGTGGTAGGAGAAAAGTGTTTACAATACAGCAAAACCTCTCAACCCAAACTCTTTCAATTTTTGTTAGAATTATACAGGTTTTCAGGTTACACAGGTTACATTATTGAAGAATGTTCACTGTGCGTCTTGGTACAATTAAAGGTAATTTCTAGTTTATGTTGATTTGGGTTTTGTTTAGACCTTAAATTATAAGCCATACCTTTAGTTTCCTTCTGGCATTGAATTTCTTGAGGCAGTCTACAGTTTCTTGTCTGTGTACCACCGACGCTACTCTTTCTCTCTGCTGAAAAGACAAAAATACACAGATCATTGGCAAAGATGTGCACTACTAATACTTTCTATTGCTACAAGTTTTAGTAGGTCCTAACTTAAATACTAACTAATACTAAGCATAATAATAAATATACTACTGTAAATTCAGAAATTATTGCGTTCATTTAATATTGCGATTTTGTCATTTCAGACTAAAATGTGACTTTATACTTTTTGGAACTTTTGGATTATAGGTCTTCATCTTTTATATAAGCTTTGGATTTTACATATTTTGGCCACAAGCATCACTGAAGAGACATGTATTGTCGAAATGCGCATCTGGTGCAGAAAAATTGGTACCTTTAATGTTATTATCTTTGCTATATTGAGAAAAATCCTATTAAATTCAAAGAAAAAATTTCAAAATGCAAGTTTAAATTATTGCAATTATAACTCTGTTGCATTTTTCGCAATGATAAAATCATCGAGATAATTTCTGAATTTACAGTACATGTATATAATGCTACAAGTTTTTGTTAATGATATATGTTAAGATACTATATAAAGCTATAAGTTTTAGTAGATTATTACTTTTAAATAAATATAAGTGAATATATACATTCAAATATAGACAGATATAAATCATTATGATTTAAATGGTTATATTTGTCTTACAAATTCTACAATATCATATGTAAACATGGAGATTTTTGCTACATCAAAATTAACATTTTTACACATATAAGTGTACAATAAGTGTATCTATCACATCAATAGGGTTGATTTGTACATACTATTTGTGCTGGGATATTTTCAGGCATTTATCATGATCATGAAAAGAATGAAAATATCCCCTAAGCAAAAATTTCCATGATTACAGTATATACTATAAAAGATAACTTTTCATAATAAATATATCACCAAACTGAAACCTGCACCTGATATTCATATGAATTAAATTATTACTTTTGACTGTTTAAATTTCATCCCCCTTCTAAAGATTATCAGAACATAAAATGAACATTTGATAAAGGAGTCAAATTCATTCATCTCTCTGAAATAGTCTTTAAATAAATAGTAGTTTGAGTTAAAAAATTTAATAAAATATAATTTGACTTTGCCTAAATAAAGAAAGTAAGTTATTACTTATCCAGCTTATATCCTAAATTAATCTAATGCAGAATTCAACTTTCACCACAATAATCCATATGTCAAATCCTGGGTTCATCTACACAAACTATTTTACAATACATTTAATCACAAAAGACTGATTTAAAGCATTGAACATTTAACATTTAAATATTGTTAAAAGGTATCTAAAATTTGATGATTTTATGAACAAAAGAATATCACAGCTGATTAGAACTATTGACAGTATAATTCAATTATCATGAAATAAGCCAAAATGTTTTGTAACATGGGTAAGATTGTAATATGAACTGCTATAAAAAGTATTAATTAGCTCAAATGATTTTTTCTCTATGATTTTAAAAATATTTTTTAATCAACATTCATTGATAATCAAAGTTTGTATATATTAACTGTCAAGTCCAAACTATATGAAATATATAAATAATATTCATTTAAAAATAAGTCCCGTTAATTAAAACTGAATGAGTGTGTAAATTTTGATAAAAAGGGACGTATGGTATTTCATGGCGTTAGGACTTGACAGTAACATATATGTATATTAACAGCTATAAAATTCAATTTGAAAACATATTCAAATTGCTTTTAAATTATTTTTGTATATATTAAATCAAAGCAATAAATTATTCCTCCTATCAATGAAGTGTATTGATGTGTAGAACTGACTGCCAGCTTTATAACAACTGACTTATTATATACACATGGCTATCTGATATACCCTTTAATGGTTAACCAGTAGATTCATGGTCAGTCTGTTCTAGTTTTAACCATTACATTGAAATCTATCTGATAGATGTATTAAGCACGATGATTTCATTGAGAGAAGGTCCTCATACAAGTTACATAGAAAGTATAATGTCCAGACCTTTGTAATAACATCCCTTTGGGGAGGTTTAGAGGGACCCTTGTCATTAATCCTAAGCATACTAATATTTGATTGTTTGAAAAGGCAACAAAACAATTTTGGCTTAAGATTTTTTTTATGAAAACAGATCATATCACATGCACTATGCAGAGATAGAGTGAAATAGTGGAGTAGATTTTGACCTTTGGAGTTTCTATTGGATATTAATTGTGCATGTGATAAGTTTAACAGGCGGGTCTTTTTTAGAAACAAATAAAATAGGAGAAATACTTTCCAAAAAATGTGACCATTACTATTTTTTCCCATTATTGTGACCAATATAAAAGAGGTATTTCCATAGATGTGACTTATATGAACTAAGGCTTTATAAAAAGATTTTTTTATCTGTGACTTTAATGAACTAATTCTTACTTTGAAAATGTAGAATAACATTTAACAAAAGATACATTTTAAAATCATTGTTCAAATTCAATTACTAATCTATTATAATATTAAAATGTCAGACCTATAATAATGAACTTTGTCCTCATCATTGTGAATAAATTTTTGGCTTTAATTGACAGTGCAGTTGTACTGAATTTATCCCATGAACAAAGAGAGGTAACTATCAATACAACTTAAAGTGCCATGAAAAGAATATCATGTTAGTTTTTATTTTAAGACATTTATTACTAGAAGACCCTTACTTATTCAATGTAACATGTATGTTATCTCAAAAAGTGGTTATCAAACACTTATAGATTATCAATATAAATAACTGATTTTTTTTTATCTTTTGGACATTAAACATTTCTTACAGGTATGTATTTTCCCATTCTGTGGGGGGTACTTATATTTGTAGAATAGAGGATATTTCAATAATAAATAAAATGGGCATTTAGCTAAGTGATTTTATATCCACATAAATAAATTAAGATCAAATTCACCTATAAATCTCATAATGGCCAAGTTACAACCAAACAGATCTTTCAAACATTTGAAAAATATAAGAATAAATGTTAAATAATTAAATATTTTGATGGACCTGCTAATTCAGATAGAGTTTCAATATAATTGCTAAACAATTATAACAGTAACTTCAAAAGTCAGTAATACATGAATTAATTTATGCCTTTAACTTATACATAACATTTGACAATAGTTTAACTATGTAACTCCTACAATTTTCATGAAACATAAGTGTAACTTTGAAGTGCAAGTTGGTATCTAAGTAACACATTTTCTGTTGCAAGTTGACAGCAACCAAAATATGAAGTTAACAATCTATAATTTACATATTCTATATTACAAGAACTTAATGCTTATAAATATGTTATACTGTAAATTCAGAAATTATTGCGTGCATTTATTATTGCAATTTATGTCAGTTAAGACTTAAATGCGATTTTAATTTTTACCATTTTGAGAAAACCCTGTGAAATTCATATAAAAAATTTCAAAATGCAAGCTCAAGTTATTGCGCTTACAACTTTGTCGCATTTTTTCGCTATAATAAGAACCTCACAATAATTTCTGAACTTACAGTATCTAACAAAAACCAAACAATTTTGAATGCAACTTACGCAGATCCAAGGATGTCTGAGAGCTTCTTGTGCTGTAATACGTTTTGCTGGATTGACTGTTAACATACTATTTATAAGATTCTTTGCTTCAGGTGTCACTGTATCCCATTCTGGTGATGGGTACTGAAATCACAAAACACAACATTTTATTCTAAAATAACCTAAATCCATCAACATTCCTAAAATTGTTTAAGCTCTGTCAGCATAATCGATAATGTTGCCTAAACTAATTTAAGGAAAACAAAATTATATATTCAATTTTGTTTTAAAGTTTATTAGTGATTCAACTATAGTGTCATTTATATGAATTAAAGGCACTTCCTTCAGTGTTGGATAAATCATTGGGCTATGAAAAAGACATCTCTGTTTCATTTTTGAACGTGGAGAAATACATAAACTACTTTTTTAATGACCCTTGAATGAGCCATTGCAATCTGGTTGTTAGTATAAAAATTTTCGACCAAAAACATTGTGCCAATTTTACGTGACAGCGAATATAGAAAGATAGCAAATAACAGGGTTAACTCCCCTCAACCGGTATTTTCTAGTGCATTTGAACCAAATTATATCTTGAAACTATGGTACAAAAAAAAATGTTATTTGAGGAAAACATGTATTGATGCACCATTATACATCTAAACTTAATGTAAATTTGAGCAGGTTTTTTGTTTATCCTGTTTTCAACATTTCTTGTTTTTAGGCAGATTTAACTAAAAAAAATACACAATAAATTGTTAATCAGTTTAGAATTGCTATATCTAATAAGCACAAAGTACTTTGAAGAAATAATCAGCAATCATTGCAGGCAAGTAAACATGTAAAAGTTTACTAATACCACACTGACATTTCATCAATAAAAGTTGCAAATTGGTTTATATTAGAACTACAAAATGAACTCTTCTCATCTAGAAATTAGCAATCATAATGCCACCTTCTTCTGGGAAACAGAAAATAGACATTCAATGCAAAACCTAAGGCAGACTATTAGTAAAATTAGTTTCAGGTCTATAAAAGAGATTTACAAAGAGTTGTAGGATGGACAATTGACTGAATAACATATGCTGAGTTTGCATTTTTTAAAATGTGTACTTTAAGCATTAAGCAAAAAATGTTTCCTTGAGAAAACTCACATCCATATAATAATCTGTAGATAAATATAAGAAGATGTGGTATATATGCCAATGGGAAAACTCTCCATCATAAGTCACAATTTTTCAAAATAAAACCATTGTAGGTCAAAGTATGGTCTTCGACACAGAGCCTTGGCTCACACATAACAGCAAGCTATAAAGGATCCGAAAAATTAATAGCGTAAAACCAATCAAACAGGAACCCCAACAGCCTAATCTATATAAAAAAATTTGTAAGGGTTCCACGGAACCCAGTGTCTCGCCTACTTTTGCTGTAAATCGCAGGCTCAACAAAAATGAGGAAAAAAATCAATAAAAATATTCCTCTTGATACTATCCTATGATTGTAAGAAGGTTCTGTCCAAGTTTGGTAAAAATCTAGGACAGTTAATGAATCTAATAAATGTGTTGAAAACTTTAACTGCAGACTGTATGTAATGTTAACTGGAAGAAAATCTAAGTTAATTTAAAAGTAAAATACAGAAAAAATGGAGTTATCTTTATACAATATTTACTAACTTATGATCATAAATAAGCTTCTGTCCAAGTTTGGTACAAACCCAGGATAGTTTAAGAAAGTTAATCAAATTTTAATAACTTTTACCACAGAGTGAATGTAATGTTTCCCTGCAGAAAAACTAAGTCCATTTAAAGGTAAAATACAGAATAAATGGATTTATTATTTTATAAATTTTGCCTCTGGATACTAACTTATGATCATAAACAAGCATCTGTCCAAGTTTGGTACAAACCAAGGATAGTTTAAGAAAGTTATTAAAATTCTAAAAACTTTAACCACAGAGTGAATGTAATGTTTCCCCGCAGAAAAAACTAAGTCCATTTAAAAGTAAAATAGGGAAAAAATGGATTTATTTTTTTATAAAATTTGCTTCTGGATACTATCTTATGATCATAAACAAGCATCTGTCCAAGTTTGGTACAAACCAAGGATAGCTTAAGAAAGTTATCAAAATTCTAAAAACTTTAACCACAGAGTGAATGTAATGTTTCCCCTCATAAAAAACTAAGTCCATTTAAAAGTAAAATACGGAAAAAACAAAATTTTATTTTTACAAAATTTTCTTCTAAATACTATCTTATGATCATAAACAAGCTTCTGTCCAAGTTTGGTAGAAATCCAGTATAGTTTAAGAAAGTTATTAAAATTTCAAAAACTTTAACCACAGAGTGAATATTTGTGGACGCCGCCGACGACGACGCCGACGGAATGTAGGATCGCTTAGTCTCGCTTTTTCGACTAAAGTCGAAGGCTCGACAAAAACAAGGAACTTATGAACCACAACTGTTACTTACATCGTATGCACCTGCTTTGATCTGAGCATATAATCTGTGTTGGTCTTCATCCCAAAATGGTGGATAACCAACTAACAATATATACAATATCACACCTGAAATATAAAACATATAAAGCATTATCAACTTGGATTCAATTTAATGGTCTACTGATGTCCAGTTGCTAATACTTCATACATATATGGCTTATTCAAAATGTTCAGGGTAATGAAAGTACCAAGATGAAGTTTAATGTCAGTTACAAGCCCATTGAAGGTAACAGCATACAGAAAGATATGTTACCAAAATATCCATTCCAAATTCTTTAGTTTTTGGGTTTGTAGCTCAATGTTAAGTTTTTTGTGTAATGTTTTGAGAAATAATACGGCGTCTGTTAGTCTTTCTCAATTCTGTGACATTTTTTATTCTTTTCTATATATGATTTTATAGCAAGCTACAAAATGCTAGTCAATGTCCATTAAATTATCAACACAAAATAAATTTAGTTGAGACAAACATAAGAGAATGGAAACAATTGTATAAAGAGTAAGATTGACAAACCCTGTATCCTATACTAATAATTTTGTAATACAGGCATAAGTATATTAAGGTTTTCCCTTTTAATTATTTTGTGTTGATGTTTTTGAATCAAGGTAATCTTTCAAATGCTTAGATTATCTCCCCTTTCATATGTATGTTTATTCTTTTCACAGTAAATTCTATAACTTTAGTGGGGTGTTTTTCTTTCTTTTCTATTTATATAAATACAAACTTTGTTTTACAGGGTAAATGACACAACAATATATTTGTATTTGGCACAACTTTTTGGAATATTGGATCCTCAATGCTCTTCAACTTTGTACTTGTTTGGCTTCATAAATATTTTGATATGAGTGTCACTGATGAGTCTTTTGTTGTCGAAATGCGTGTCTGGCATACTAAATTATAATCCTGGTACCTTTGATAACTATTAACAACTGGATTATAGACTTACCACAAGCCCAAATATCTACAGGTTTGCCATATGGATCTTT
Organism: Mytilus trossulus; assembly: GCF_036588685.1. Classification (NCBI taxonomy): domain Eukaryota; kingdom Metazoa; phylum Mollusca; class Bivalvia; order Mytilida; family Mytilidae; genus Mytilus; species Mytilus trossulus. Next base: position 79,836,475 of record NC_086379.1, read on the forward strand.
TCTTAAAACTTCTGGTGATAAATAACCAGGCGTTCCAGCAAATCCTTAAATAACATAAAACAAACATATTGATTTATAAATACATGTAAAAGTAACTTATACTTTGGCATTGGCATGATTTAATGATACAAAGTTCATTAAGTCTTTTATTTTATAATTCATATAATGAATTAATTGTGATGTAATGTTTAACTAATAATGCTATACATGTCTTGTTTAGGAAGTTTTGTTTTTAATGCTCTCAAATTAAATGATTGAAAGTTTCACTTCTCCAAACTTTTGGTCACATTCATACTTTGTGATATTTCCCAGTTTTTCTGTGTTGTGCAAACAAAAATCTTATCAAACATATCAACACATGAACAAATTGTACATGTAAGAAACTGATATACAAGTATACGTAGGAACTTCCTAAACTCTTTTTGTAATTGAAATCCAGACCCTGTTCCATTAACCTTTTTGATCTCATGTTTAGCAACGATAGGTATGTTTGATAAAGAATGAAGAATAATACAAAACATTTCTATTTTGAGAGCTGTTATACATAAGTACATGTAGTTACTGGCCCTCAAAATTAAAGTGCTTATATCTGTTTTTTTCCCTATGGTTTTGTATTGCAGTTTAACTGCTTCTTAAAATACCATCAAATTACTAAATGTTGGCATTAAATGTTTGTTTCTCAAAACAGAACTTACAGAAGTACAAGTCATAACTTGTATTATGATGTCCTGAATTTTAATTGCAGTGCAATGTAAGGCAAACTAAACTTATAGAACAGAGATGTTGGTGCCATTACGTAATATTCAATCTCCTTTTGTCTATTTGTTATAGAGAGGTTAAAAAAAAAATGGGATGATAATTAAATAAGACAAAAATGATTTTGCCAATCAAACATTGACTGGTGTATGACCATTTAAACTACTTAATAGTCCTACCAGATAAGTCAATTAAATAGATTACAAAATCAATGTGGAAAAATATGTGATAAATAAATGTGATTGTTTCATGTCAATTTTCACATTGTCCCAGGCATTAACCCCCAAGCTTAAGCTCTACCAATCCTAATATCATAAATGCCATGGAAGAATCAGCAATAATTCTATTCAATATCCACAGAAAATTGAGAGCTATTGATCTCTTATTATACCCCTGCTTAAAGTATTCAGTAAACAGGAAGTTCAGGGGGCAGCATATATGAAAATGCATCACACTGTATAACAGGTTCACATGAAGTTTGATGATCGTGAGAAAAAATGTGACAGAAAGGGGTTAAACAGTATACCCCTCCTTTTAAGTAGGGTATAACATGAGGAAAACAAATCAAACAGTTAACGTTTCTTCACTACAAACTGCTATCAGAGATCAATTACATAAAAAGGTGACTATGTCAGACTATACATAGCTGTTGAATGAGATGCATTGTTAAGTAATTTAGGAGACAGACAATGAAATGGAATGATAAACCAGCTGATCAATTGGACTGATAAACTACCACTTATTGTATTGATCTCGTCTAACAATCATCCTTTCTAAGAAATAAAATAAACTTTTAATGACAAAGAAGGACAACTGTAAGCCAATCTCTGACAATACAAAGACAAATCTAATATTTCAGGAACTAATTGAAAAATATTCAGGAACCATGAATGACAGGTGCTTGTATTAACTTCATTATTCTGTGTATCTGTATTATTCTAACATAACTGTATATAAAGTTGAAATATTCAAACATAACTGTATATAAAGTTGAAATATTCAAACATAACAGTATATAAGATTGTAATATTCAGGTTGTAAAATAGTTTATGACTGCAAGTCATGCACAACCTCTGTCATTAAAAATCCTATTTTATTTCATTTTTAATGATCTTATTACAAAATCTGGTTAAATACTCAATAATCCAATAACTATCATATTATTTGAAGTAAATGCAGATAAAATTGTCCAGCTATACCACAATAATGAGAGTAAAAATCTACAGCACATGGTTTATATCTATTTTCATATTATCAGTAGCAGAATCTTTATTATAATAGGCAACAATCATTAGGCCCACACTTATGTTTGGCTTTTGTTTTTTCTTCAATTTGATCACACTTTTTATATTTGGGATGTTGAAGTCAGTGAATTTAAACCTAGCATCTGAAGTTCTTTTCAATAATACTGTAACGACTAAAATTGATAGTTAGTTATTCTAGAATGATCACAACTTACAAGTATTTTTTATTTTTAAAGATATTTTGGGATATTGATTGCTGAATCTTGCTTGGTTTCAAATTTTTTAAAATGATTCTGAAATTCTCAATATTTGTATTTTGTTGAATGAAGCAACAAAAATAAGATGTATATTGGGTGTAGATGATGGTAGCCTACAACACAAGTGTTACCTGTTTTAGACATTTTATTATTGATGCATCTTTGAAAAAAATTCAGAAAAACAACTACAAAATTTAAAATGAGTCTATGTAGTATAATGTATTACCAAACCATGCTTGTTGTTCTCCCTGAACTTCTATGGCTAAACCAAAATCAGCTAATTTAACTGCAGCTCCTTTGGCTTTACTGGCTAATAATAAGTTTTCTGGCTGAAATTACAAAAAGTTTCAACATAAGTATAAAGTCCCTAATTAAATTAATTAATATTAATTTGTTTTATTCATACTAATACCATTCTTTTAAGAAGATTTATTCTGAAAGAAACAACCTGTAAAGTATCATAATCAATATGATTGATTGATTGTTTGGTGTTTAATGCACCTTTCAGAACTTTTGCACTATTTAGATAGCACCGTAGCAGTAAGATTTTATTAGTGGCAGAATTGAGAGTTCCCAGAGAGAACCACTGACCTAACAATCCCAATCAATTAAGATTGGAGTCATACACATCTGGCAAATGCTAGACTACTTAGATATTTTTTTGTCACTGGCCCACAATGTAGATGAATAATTAGCAGTATAAAATTTCATGTTGGTACTTTTAGCATTCTAGCACAGAAATATCCATATATATATATCATACTTCCACAGTTCTAGGTACAAAGAAATTTGTGTACTTTTATAAAGTAATCGCAACTTTTAATATGCTAATTATAAATTTTAAATTACAATTTGTCTGGTTGATATTTGTCATCCCTAGAGGATGTTAGTACACTTATTTCTAAAAATTTCAGAACCTTAGTGAGCAAGTGAGAAACCCTAAATAAAATGCTTCCTTCCAGCTATATGATATATATATATATATATCTTTTACTATTTTTCTGAGAATCTATATCATTTAGGGTCTTTAAAGGCGTAAATCATCATAAGAGTTTGAAAGGAATAGGACATAAAACTTGGTAAACTGTTCTACTGAACTAAAACATTCAAATCAATATATTGAGAAATTGAAGTATCGGTAAACAGGAAGTAGGTGTCTGACAGATCAGAAAAGTGCTAAAATGTCACAACTGATTCCTGTAAACTGCCAGCTACATGCAAGGTCATTCTGTTCAATAGTTCCTAAGGAAAGTGGAGACAGACATCTTTGTTGGACAAACTAACAGACAAGGTCAATGTAAAATAGCCTCTTCTCTGTCAATCAGCCTTTTCCTACTGATATTTACAAATTGTTTTGATGTAATGCTGTTACACCATTGTTCAAGGTTAGGAAGGGTTGGGCACTCACAATCATGGTTACACCCCCACCCTATTCTATGTATGCCCAGCCCTGTCCTAAGTTAAAAGTCATTTCTTCAGTTCATCATTGCTTTCTGTCTGCAGTAAAATTAGCATTTTGGTTTTTTTCTCTTATTGTTTCACATTTTGACATGCAGATACCTTTTACCATTTACATTAGGGTATGGGTTTGCTCATTGTGACAAAGATAAAAATTTTGACCTGAACAAGGTAGTAAAAGATCAGGCCTCACGGTCATAAAACTTTCGAGCATGATTTTTGTACTCAGACTCGAAAATCAACCTTTTGGAGTCACGAGTACAAAAATCATGCTCGAAAGTTTTATGACCGTGAGGCCAGGCCTTGAAGGCATAAAACTTTGCTCGGTGCTCTGAGCACAAAAATCATGCTCGAAACTCGAAATCCAGCAATTAAATTGGTTGATTTTGGAGTCATGAGTACAAAAATCATGCTCGAAAGTTTTATGACCGTGAGGCCTGATCTTTTACTACCTTGTTCAGGTCAAAATTTTTATCTTTGTCACAATGAGCAAACCCATACCCTAATTTAAATGGTAAAAGGTATCTGCATGTCAAAATGTGAAGGCATAAAACTTTGCTCAGTGCTCGGAGCACAAAAATCATGCTCGAAACATGAAATCCAGCAATTTGATTGGTTGATTTTCGAGTCTGAGTACAAAAATCAGGGCCAGGGGTGAAAGTCATAAAACTTTTTGCTTCGTGCTTGGAGCACAAAAATCATGCTTGAAACACCTAATCCTGTATTCTAATTGGTTAAGTACAAAAATCTTGCTCGAAAGTTTTATGACCATAAGGCCAGGAACTCAAAGAATTTCTGATAAAATATCATTGACTACTTTTGTCTGTTTCAGATTTTCTGTTGGGTGTTTAATTTCGTCCAGGATTTGGATGAGAGTTTACATTTTTTTTTTGCAATTTAAGGGTGATATGACAAAAAATAAAGGCAGAACCAAGGCAACGTGAACTGCTTTACCCTTCTGTTTTCCATGAAACTTGTAATTCCTGTTACAATAAATTTCCTATCTTCATGTTCACTGTTACATGTATAAGAATATTCAAATGTCAATTTAAATTAATTTTCTACTACACGGCCATTTTTATATGGAAATCAATTCCCGCACAAAACCAATGATGATAAATTCCTTATCAGTATTTTGTCTGCTGCATTCTACCAGTATTCCAATTAAAACATACAAGTAATCCTTTTCTAGAAATGAGGTAAAATGACTTTATTTATCCAAGCTTCAGCAGATTAACATAAGCTGATTTAGTGCTAGTCAATATACAATTGTTCTGTGACACCTGGTCAGGTACTCCTACACACAATCCCCACATGAACAATCTGTATCACTAGTACTAGAATATGTAGAGTAATCACACGGAAAGCTTTACCAAATCTGAAGACATATCCAAGGGGACAGGTCACTGCTCCAACCACAAGGTTTTAAAATTCATTTAACATTTCTGTCCATTGAAGATAAGTTTTCTTCCATAGAAATTATGAACATTTTAAAAGTTTTACATCACCATTAGGGTAGCTTTGATTTTTATGGAATATCGGTGGTACAAATGATCACTTGCTGTAGACACATTTTATCAAAATATTTGTGTTTGTCATTAAATAGCAATGTCAGGGGCGGATCCAGCCATTTTAATCAAAGAGCAGAATGCTCTGAGGGATACGATTGCCATAGTTTTCACTGACACATGTATAGCAGTTCTTCCAAATTTTCATTAAACAAATGCATGAGATTTGGCCAAAATTCAAAAGATCAAAGAGGAAAGAAATAGATCCAAGAATACTGTTGCAAAAAAAGCATGAACATGCGCGAGTCTCAAGCATTTTTGGCCGGTAACCCTGGTACAGCTGGATAGTATTATTCTCTAAACTAATTCAACTGCACATGCAAAATGTAACAATCTGAATAGTCACTAAACTTAAAGAATAGCCAATCCCCGTTACAAGTGTATGAGCCATGTACTTATTGTGTTTTATCGAATTATAGTTATCCTGTACCATTGTAAACTCGTACCATTAAAAAAAAAAAAAAACTCGAACCATTGCTAACTCGTACCAACTTATTTAAATGCATTCAAATGGTGTTAAATGATGAATATACATGATATACGTTACTTTCACCCAATACCTCTTAAGTCTGTAAAATGTATATAATTTGAAAGTACAATGACCAATTTGTAGCTTATGTTCCTTGTATATTGGATAGAAAATACTGTGGCAGATGTAGATAATTAAGGTATATACAGTTTCACCCGAAGAAAATTTTTCATGAATAATAAAATCTTAGCAGTTAGTCAAAATGATTGCCAAAATTATTTTTACTGTCTATAAATAAATGTAACAATGAAATTTTACTGATTCCTGTTATGGGGGTCCGCATTTTCCCCGCAAAAAAAGCACATGGCTTTCAACGATTGTAAACATAGCATTCAATTTGTGATCATGGATTACAGCTTTAATTAACTTAAATTGGATATATACATATTCAACATGTTCAATTTTAATAAGGTACAGTTAAAGCAATGTTTTAACTTTCCTCTGGATTAAGTTCTACAGTGGCGGATCCAGAACTTTTCCTAAGGGGGAGCCCACTGACTGACCTAAGAGGGGGCCTGCTCCAGTCATGCTTCAATGATTCCCTTTATTATCAACCAAATTTTTTTCCACAAAAAAAAGGGGGGGGGGGGGCTGGAAACGCCTATGTTCTAGTTTGAAAGATCAGTTAAAACATTAATGCTTTAAAACATTCTTTATTTTTGTCTAAGTTTTCATTTAACTCCTGTGTAAAATTCAAGTAATTCAACTTTATTTCTATTAAGTTTACAAACAGAAACCCATAAAACATCATATTTTTTATATATTTTTTCTGAATGTTACGACTGCACAGTAGTACAAATTAACTTTTTTGGTTCCAATGCCGTGGTACAAGTTAACTTGCTTCCGTATCTTATCACCGTAATTCTAGGAGGAACCCTATACTGGACCCCTATAATATTGTGTTCACTTATCGCTACACTGACCTTCGGTGCGAAGCTATATATAGAACGGCGGACCAGTTTAGGAGGAACCCCATTTCTTACTCTTTAATTATTGAAGTTCCTTTGGGTCAGAGGGCATGACTCCTTTCCGTACACACTCCTCTGTTTACATTGAGATCGTTCTTAATATAATACGACGTTTACCGGCATTAACGAGTTAATTCTTCTTGACGAATACTTCGAAAAGGGAGACAACTCGAAACGATAACATGGAAGATACCATTTCTGCTGAAGGGGTGTTATAGGTAATTTTTACGATGAAACATTTATTTTGATTTAAATTATGCATGTGATTTAAAATTATGCAACAACAATAGCCCTCCATATGCAGACAGACATAGAGAGAATCCCATGAGTTTCAAATTAATCAATGAAGCGGGGAATCACTCAATCTGACACCCCTTGAAATCAGGAAAACTACACGCATGTGGGGTCTCACTAATTAGCGACAAAAAGCATCAAGAAGCGACAAGAAGAAAAATAATAAGTGACAACCAGATGCTCCGCAGGGCGTAGCTTTATACGACCGCAGAGGTTGAACCCTGAACCGTTGGGGCAAGTATGGACACAACATTCAAGCTGGATTCAGCTCTAAATTTGGATTGTGATTAAATAGTTGACACAGCATAGGTTTCTGACACAGAATGAATGTGTTCTAATGAACTTAAAATTTTTGTTTTCTCTTAGAGCAATTCACTATGCTGTTGAATATTAATCCTCTCAAAAAAATGTTTGAAGAAATTTTCTTTTTATTTATGAAATTTCAAATGAGAAAATTGAACCCAATTTTTTTAATCACATCCCCCTTTCCCTTATTCCAAAACTAATCTCAATTAAAATTTCTAATGGAGTTTGCGACAATAACTACTCATTTAAATACAGCATAAAATATTAAGATGTAACCAGATGCTCCGCAGGGCGTAGCTTTATACGACCGCAGAGGTTGAACCCTGAACGGTTGGGGCAAGTATGGACACAACATTCAAGCTGGATTCCGCTCTAAATTTGGATTGTGATTAAATAGTTGACACAGCATAGGTTTCTGACACAGAATGAATGTATTCAAATGAACTTAAAATTTTTGTTTTCTCTTAGAGCAATTCACTATGCTTTTGAATATTAATCCTCTCAAAAAAATGTTTGAAGAAATTTTCTTTTTATTTATGAAATTTCAAATGAGAAAAAGTTAACCCAATTTTTTAATCACATCCCCCTTTCCCTTATTCTAAAACTAATTTCAATTAAAATATTCTAATGGAGTTTGCAACAATTACTACTCATTTAAATACATCATAAAATATTAAGATGTAAAAAAACTGCTTGTTATCACTGAATGGTAAAGATTATTTAAATTTATCAGTTGGTAGTAAAAAGTGAATATACATTGTATATTGTATATAACAAAGATTTAAGTTGATTCTGGACAAAGAAAGATAACTCCAATTAAAAAAAATGCTTGCAGATATTTCTTGCTTACTATACTGGACAAAGAAAGATAACTCTTAATTAAAAAAAAATTTGCTATTTCACAATATTGTGAAATTAGATATTTCTTGCCATTGCACAATATTGTGCAATTGAAAAGACTTGCTATTGCACAATACTTAATATAATAATTTTAGATCCTGATTTGGACCAACTTGAAAACTGGGCCCATAATCAAAAATCTAAGTACATGTTTCGATTCAGCATATCAAAGAGGCCCAAGAATTTAATTTTTGTTAAAATCAAACTTAGTTTAATTTTGGACCCTTTGCACTTTAATTTAGACCAATTTTAAAACTGGACCAAAAATTAAGAATCTACATACACAGTTAGATTCGGCATATCAAAGAACCCCAATTATTCAATTTTTGATGAAATCAAACAATGTTTAATTTTGGACCTCGATTTGGGCCAACTTGAAAACTGGGCCAATAATAAAAAATCTAAGTACATTTTTAGATTCAGCATATCAAAGAACCCAAAGGTTTCAATTTTTGTTAAAATCAAACTAAGTTTAATTTTGGACCCTTTGGACCTTAATGTAGACCAATTTGAAAACGGGACCACAAATTAAGAATCTACATACACAGTTAGATTCGGCATATTAAAGAACCCCAATTATTCAATTTTGATGAAATCAAACAAAGTTTAATTTTGGACCCTTTGGGCCCCTTTTTCCTTAACTGTAGGGACCAAAACTCCCAAAATCAATACCAACCTTCCTTTTATAGTCATAAACCTTGTGTTTAAATTTCATAGATTTCTATTTACTTATACTAACACTATGGTGCGAAAACCAAGAAAAATGCTTATTTGGGTCCCTTTTTGGCCCCTAATTCCTAAACTGTTGGGACCGAAAATCCCAAAATCAATACCAACCTTCCTTTTGTGGTCATAAACATTGTGTTTAAATTTCATTGATTTCTATTTACTTTAACTAAAGTTATTGTGCGAAAACCAAGAATAATGCTTATTTGGGCCCTTTTTTGGCCCCTAATTCCTAAACTGTTGATACCAAAACTCCCAAAATCAATCCCAACCTTTCTTTTGTGGTCATAAACCTTGTGTCAAAATTTCATAAATTTCTATTAACTTAAACTAAAGTTATAGTGCGAAAACCAAGAAAATGCTTATTTGGGCCCTTTTTGGCCCCTAATTCCTAAAATGTTGGGACCAAAACTCCCAAAATCAATACCAGCCTTCCTTTTATGGTCATAAACCTTGTGTTAAAATTTCATAGATTTCTATTCACTTTTACTAAAGTTAGAGTGCGAAAACTAAAAGTATTCGGACGACAACGACGACGACGACGCCAACGTGATAGCAATATACGACGAAAATTTTTTCAAAATTTGCGGTCGTATAAAAAAACTGCTTGTTATCACTGAATGGTAAAGATTATTTTAATTTATCAGTTGGTAGTAAAAAGTGAATATACATTGTATATTGTATATATAACAAAGATTTAAGTTGATTCTGGACAAAGAAAGATAACTCCAAATAAAAAAATTCTTACAATTAGATATTTCTTGCTTACTATTCTGGACAAAGAAAGATAACTCTAATTAAAAACAAAATTGCTATTTCACAATATTTTGCAATAAGATATTTCTTGCCATTGCGCAATACTGTGCAATTGAAAAGACTTGCTATTGCACAAAACTTAATATAATAATTTTAGATCCTGATTTGAACCAACTTGAAAACTGGGCCCATAATCAAAAATCTAAGTACATGTTTGGATTCAGCATATCAAAGAACCCCAAGATTACAATTTTTGTTAAAATCAAACTAAGTTTAATTTTGGACCCTTTAGACTTTAATGTAGACCAATTTGAAAACAAGACCAAAAATGAGGATAAAATTGAGAATGGAAATGGGGAATGTGTCAAAGAGACAACAACCCGACCAAAATAAAAAAAACACAACAGCAGAAGGTCACCAACAGGTCTTCAATGTAGCAAGAAATTCCCGCACCCGGAGGCGTCCTTCAGCTGGCCCCTAAACAAATATATACTAGTTCAGTGATAATGAACGCCATACTAATTTCCAAATTGTACACAAGAAACTAAAATTTAAATAATACAAGACTAACAAAGGCCAGAGGCTCCTGACTTGGGACAGGCGCAAAAATGCGGCGGGGTTAAACATGTTTGTGATAGCAATATACGACGAAAATTTTTTCAAAATTTGCGGTCGTATAAAAAGCAACAAGAAGCTATTTAGCGACAAGAATACATTTTGTTATCACATACATTAAAATATTTTTTAGGATTATATTGAAAGATGAAGAAATAAAAAAAAATTCGATGAAGAGATTGTGTACTTTTTATTATCATATTGATAGATGTAGAAATTAAACATGTGTAAGAGCAAAGGAAATGTAAACGCTATAAAATGAAAATAAAAACAGATTTGTCACCTTCCTTTTGAAGGATTTAATAAAACAAAAAAATGAAATATTATTTCCTTCCTAACTGTACAATTAATTTTTCCTGATAGGACCAACATTAGCTGTGGCTTCACTCTAAGGTAATACACAATTAAGAGCAACAAATGAGATTAACTAGGTGCGTGTCCTTTGTTTTATTGCAACAATAACATCATCCATTAACACCTTCATCAATTACACGCACCAGAATATAAAATTATTGTACCGAATAGTGAACACCTGTTGAAAACTCAAGATTGTCATCAGTTTCCTTTAATCTTCAATCTATATGCATAAACATGATAAATATTGTTAAATGAGACAATACACTAAATAAAATGATGAAAAATATTCACATTTTAATTATGTTTTCCTCTTGTTTGATTTCAGTTCTTAATTTGTATTTCACAATTTGTGTATGAATTTTCTGGACAATTATGCACAAATAATGCATTTTGCAAGTTAATTATATATTGTACAAAAATGGTTTTAAAAACAAATAAAAAGACAAAATATACTTCCTGTGATACCTTATAAAATATCATGTAAATAAATGTAGCAACTGAATTAGATTTACAAGTTTCATTTTTCCCCCCTATCAAAATTAACTTTCCTGTCGTTGAAATTGTTTTCTTTTGCATATTTTTTAAATATTTATTTCGAATAAGTAATATAAATAAAAAAATGTTTTCTTGTCGCTATATAGTTTCTTGTTGCTAATATTATTCTTCTTGTCGCTTCTTGACGCTTTTTGTCTCTACAATTCTTTTTGTCTCTAATTAGTGAGACCATGCATGGACATTAATACATAAACAAACCGCGACTTGCGATTTGGAACAAGAACGTTTATTAAATGATATGATGAATGGTTCTCCATTTCTTTATGAGAGTACAGTATCAAATATCAGTTTCATAACGGTAAAATATAGAAATACTCCACTTCAGTTCTTGTGACAGAAATAGAATTATCGATCGGCTTTCAGAGAACTCTCGCAAGTTATCAAAATTTGGGAATTCCCTCTGACGTGTTTCTAAATTTATAAAAACACTAAATATAAATACTGTTTAATTCTGATTTTCCGTATTGTTAAAAACACGCATATAAGTCAAGGAAAATATCATACATGAAGATTATGAGTAAAACATTACAGGAAAGTTGTTTATGTTCAATTGTTTTGCTTGTTTTTACCTTTTAAAGCAAGACAATCATAAGAATCTGAGATGTTGCCGAATGTTTAGAATAAAACGAATGACGTGAGGGAGTGTGTCATAGGGTCAATGGTAAAAGTCTACAGATTGCTTGACAGCAATCGTATCCCAAAAAGGGGGGGTCCTAACCCAGGACAAAGGGGGGGTTTAATTACATGTCCCCATTCAAATACATTGATCGTCCAAAAAAAAGGGGGGGTTCCAACCCCCGGAACCCCCCCCCCCCCCTCTGGATCCGCGCCTGAATGCAGTGCAACTAGTCACAGAAAAACATGAAATAATTGCATTACTCATAAAATTTTCTCTATCCCATTAGCATAGCAAAATCTGTAAAAGTTGGGAGATAAATATAAAATGATCCTGACATTTTAATAGCAGCTGTGAAATTGACCTTTTTCAAAAAAACTAAACTCAATGGGACAATATCAACAAATTTGGTAGAATTCAGAAGATAACATCAGAAAACTAAAAATCTACCTAAATTCAAAAGAAGTATTTTTCTTGACATGGGGCAATACCAAGCCAAAGTTAGTAAAGACAGCTCAAAACTATTTTGTCTGGAAACTAAAATGGTGATGTCCAACAACATTCATCAGATCATAAGCTGATTTTGACTTTGAACTAAACAAATAGTTATGAATTGTAATCTTTCACAACTTAAATTCTGGCTGACGTTCAGACATAGGAATCATGGAAATAGTTAATAACTAGTGACAATCCTTTAAGTTGTGAAGGTCCTAGTTATTCCCCAATAGAGGACGTGACTTTATTATCACATTAACTTGAAAATTAACACTTACATATATTTAGACTCTTTAGAATCGTTATATATGGAAAATGACAATCAATTGTTCTCACTATTTAAATAATATAAAGTTTACCACACTCAAAGCCGTGTGATTGTATAATTGAACTTTTTTCAAAACTTAACACATTGTTATATTCTAAGAAATGTGATAATTGTATCGTGACTTCACAACTCGTCATCTGACATAGAAATCTGACAAGAAATGAAAGTATAAACACTGCTTAATTGTGTTTAGCATGAAAAGAATGCTATTCTACTGTTACTAATCTGTAGTAATATATCTATAAAGTAACCGTCACAATGCATTCTAAGCTATCTTATATCTTCTGCGATCTGTAGCAATGTGTAGCTCATGTCAAGTTAATAGCCATTCATTACATCTCAATGTAGTGATTCATTTTAGTCAACATAAGATTGGTTATTCCATTGATAAATCTCTATATTTACAACAACACAAATCACAAATAATTGTAAAGAACAGAGTTCCAATGTCTCCAGCTGTGCATAAATTTTTTATTTTCCAAGGAGCATAACTCTTTAAAATAAAATGCTTCGCTGGTCGCAGCCTGATACAACTGCAGAGGTTGAACCCTGAACAGTTGGGACAAATTTGGACACAATATTCAAGATTGATACTGTCTGAGTTTGAATTGTGATCAAATTTTTGACATAACATAGGTTTTTGACACAAAATAAATCTGGTCAAATATTTTACAAACTTTCTTCTTGAAACTTTAAAAAAATTGGAAATTGGAAAAAATTGGAAAAAAAATTATGAATTCCTTCATAAAAAATTGTAAACGAAAATACCCCTCCCTCCCCAAACTTATTGAAACCCCCTTCTTAGAGTAATAACACCAAAACTCAATCCCAGCCTTTCCTTTGTAATACGGAACGTTGTAGTATAACTACAGAGAGGTTCATACACTTACAGAAGTTATTGTCTTGAAACTAGATAAATGCTCGTTTTTGGACCTTAATTTTCAAACTGTTAGCCCAATAACCCTCCAATTGAATCCCAACTTTCTACTTGTGGTATTAAAAATTGTGGTACAGTTTCAGAGGAAATGGAAATATTTGGAACAATCACCCCAAAACTCAACCCCAGCCCAAAGGACCCCTCCCTCCTTTTGTGGAAAAAAATTTGATGCTTTTATAGGAAATCACTGAAGCATGACTAGAACGGACCCCGTTAGGTCAGTCAGTAGGCGCTCTTATAAAACAGTTTTGGATCAGTCACTGAATATTGGAATAATAAGACTTGCATTCTGGTATCTGACAGATATATCAGTATGTAGCTTTACCCCAAAGCACAACAGATATTCACTCATTTTTAACCATTCTCCAAAAATTGCAATAAAAAAAGCATGCAATATTTTCCTTATTTACAGTATGGGGAAAGAAAAAGATCCTTATAAATGCCAACTCCCTTATGGACATCACAATTTCTTAGCGTATCTACACGAGCAAATACATTTGTCTTAATAAATTATTGTTACACCAAACAAACTTCAAACTTCATAAAATCCATCATTTAATAGTGAGCTAGCACCTTGACTAAGATGAGGAATTATACTAATGGATAGACAGACAATTCAATTATCATTCAACAGCCCCCTGTGAATAAAGAAAAGCGTTTAATATCACTTTATCTCTTCCTGAAAAATGAAGTTTGTGATATTAAAAAATATGATTTACAAATATTCAATTCACCAGCTGGATATTATTCTGTGTGTATGGATAGGTAATTGTCTACCATTATAAATTAATAGACATTGACCAAAGAATGATAAAGTTATAACCTAATCACTTGGGTATTGGATTATTTCATCAAATTTCTAATGTGTACTTGCTTATTGATCTATTTCCCACAATGCTTCAGGCTTTATACCCTACAATACAATTACCAGCACAAATAATAATGGTAAAATTATACAACGCAACAATGATTCTGATAAATGTTCAAAAATAAACTTGACCATACAGTTCTTTTAGAAGTATTTTCCAACAAGAAAGTGTCTGACCGATCTTTATTTGCTCCAACTCACAACTCAGCACAGTCAAGCTACTGAGGAAAGAGTGTCTTTAATTGCTCCAACTCACAACTCAGCACAGTCAAGCTACTGAGGAAAGAGCAATCGAAATATGTGCTGGACTAACCTATGGACAGACAAGGTCCCCAACTCACAACTCAGCACAGTCAAGCTAATGAGGAAAGAGTGGTCTAAATATGGGCTAGACTAACCTACAGACAGACAAGGTGAAGGCAATATCCTCCAATTCTAGAGCAGCAGTATATGTACTAATTGGAGAAGAGATTCTTTTTAAAAATTGCTTGGTTTCAACCTTTATAGTTCTATAACTGAAAAGGATCAAATTCAAAATGTTAATAGTGTCAATGGAATCTAGCATTACCTAAACACTTGTTAATGATTCATTAAAGCATACAGTAATTATTGTTTGATGTTCTTTTAATGACGCCATTATATCAAAATATGTCCCGTCTTTTTCTGTGCATAAAAAATTATGTAAGCCTAGGACTTATAGACTAATTAAACTGACAAACCCTTCATATGTAATGATAGTGAGACTATAAGATTTGTATATTTTGATTACTGATTTCATGTGATGAAACCCTACTGATTGTCACATGTCTACTAATGGATTATTGTAATGCAGCTATGGAAAGTATGCTTCAGTTAACGTCATAAATCTTACTTCTCTCCTGTATCCAAGCAATTACTAGGGGTCTTGAAAGATACTAAATGTTCATGTGTTTGGTACAAGTATGAAATATCTATACAATATTTAATTTTAGAATTTCTCTAAAAGAATGTATTAAAATAAAGTGAAATCTAATGAAGTTAATTTTCAATAGATCTTTAATGTAAATTTCACCATACTGCATTTACAAATATGATTTGATTGCATTATTCCGGGTTAAACAGTGTCTGTACATCTTCTAAAAATCCATGCCATTTCCTGAAGTTTCCTTCCTGACTCAAGTAATATTAGCCTTTCTTATTCCTGTTAGAGAGGAAGACATTCATTGCAGAGAAAATGTTTGTATTTGTTATATTCAATACTACAATATAACTGGTAACCTCACAATCAATAATGGTTTTCTCACTACAGAAAATGTGCAAGTCAGTGTTGTAAAGGTTGGAGGTATTATTCTAAACATCAGGAAATTTAATTTCCCCTCTTTATAGCTGCTTTAACCATGTTTTTTTTGGATTAATTCAATCTTCTTATCTTTCCTTAGAAACATTTTCCATCAAATATGAGTTATTAATATTGATCATTATGAAAGAAAATCTATAATGACCAAAAACCCAAATTTTCTGTCTATTGTAGCTCTTTAGATCTGATCTTTGTTAAGCTATCACAACAAAAAGACAGACCTCTCCCAAACATACACATCATCCAAACTTTTGTAAGGTCTGAATTGTTTAAGGAGAAAATTGTATGGTAATAGCCAAACAGACTATTAGACATTACCATTAGATCAAGGGTTTAAAAAGTTAACGAACAAAACAAATTACAATGACAAACTCCCTCTCAGAGAGATAAAGCTTCTCCAGTATGACCCCTTCTCCTGAGATAATCTATCAGTACATGATAAAAAATACTTTTCATGCTTTTTGAGATGCATAACATATTAAAGCAGTTTTGTTTATAGTGTAATCTGTAATAGACACCTGCCCCTCTTGTATTTAAATGTGAGAGGAGGGGCAAATCTTCGTTCAAAACTCTCTTTCCATGTTTATTTTCTGGTCTGGGTAAACATTCCTTTATAGGCCAGCTGAAGGACGCCTCCCAGTGCTGGAATTTCTCGCTACATTGAAGACCTGTTGGTGACCTTCTGCTGTTGATTTTTCTATGCTCAGGTTATTGTCTCTTTGATACATTCCCCATATCCATTCTCAATTTTATTGAAATGTATATTTTGAAATATCAAACAGAGGTAGATTTAGGGGGAGGCCCTCGGGGCTCAGGCCCAACCCCCCTTTTAAGGAGAAAAAATTATTGTTTTTTTAGAGAATCACTGAAGCCTGACGAGAGCGGGACCCTCTTAAGGCAGCCAGTGGGCCCCCACTTATTATTATTTCTGGATCCACCACTGCCAAATATATATATCTGGCAATATCCATATTGGTTTTAACCAGTATAAATGAAGCCTAATATATCTTGGAGCAGTTGTGAATCAAGACTCCCAGATATTTTACAATAATTAATCCAAAAACATTTGTCACAATTAGTGTCATGTATTCAGTCTGGCAGAATTTCATTTATTGATTTTCATCATTTTTATCAACAAAGTGAAAGATAATGATTAGGAAAATGGCCAGATCAAAAGATTAATTAGATGGCTACATAATTATCGTGTGTTTATATGGAATTATAATGGCACAATTCAAATAGAATTAGAATTCTTCCTGTAATCTTGATTATCAAAAGTTTGATGAATTGTGGACTTAAAAAAAGAGGCAGATGAAAACATCAGGGAGACAGAAACCTAAAAAACACAATAAAGCCAGATGTCATCCCATGGCTTTGAATGGCAAGAACCAACTTGGTCACATTTCTCTAAATCAGGGCCTCATTCCTGATGACTAATAATCTTCTTCTGGTATTCAAATATCTCAGTACTTATTTACATTTGTTCATATGTCAATGCAACTGAACTAGTATATATTTGTTTAGGGGCCAGCTGAAGGACGCCCCCGGGTGCTGGAATTTCTCGCTTCTTTGAAGACCTGTTGGTGACCTTCTGCTGTTGTTTTTTTCTTTGGTCGGGTTGTTGTCTCTTTGACACATTCCCCATTTCCATTCTCAATTTTAAGTTTTCAGGCTCAATAATCATATGTCAATGCAAGTTTTCTGCTCAAAAATCATATGTCAATTCAAGTTTTCAGGCTCAAAAATCATATGTCAACCCAAGTTTGCAGGCTCAAAAATCATACGTCAACCCAAGTTTGCAGGCTCAAAAATGAATCTATCATACATTAAAGGACTTGTTTATTTTGCTGTGATTGAATATCTAATTCGCAACGAATAGTAATTTTATTTCCAACAATGCTCTGTAGTCAATGTATACTTATTTTTGCATTTAAACAGAAAGCCACTACGGTACCATTTCCCATCAGGCCCGTAGTCAGGAATTTCCAAAGGGGGGTTATTTGGACTCACGAACTCAACTTTAACAGTCACCATTCAAAAATAGAACATTGACTTTAACAGTGCTTATTTGTTTTCAAGGGGTGGTTCGTCTGAACCCCCCATGGCTATGGGTATGACCACTTTAACTTCAAGTTGCATTTTGAAAGATTGTTGATGTTTCACACTTTAGATTATTTTTTGACAAACAGACAAATTGTTTGATGTTTATCATTCCTACTATGGTGACTTTATCATTCCTACTATGGTGACTTTATCATTCCTACTATGGTGACTTTATTTGTCATTACTACTATGGTGACTTTATTTGTCATTACTACTATGGTGACTTTATTTGTCATTACTACTATGGTGACTTTATTTGTCATTACTACTATGGTGACTTTATTTGTCATTACTACTATGGTGACTTTATTTGTCATTACTACTATGGTGACTTTATTTGGCAGTGTTAACTGAGCAGTAGTTCAGATCAATTACAGGAAAATGTCACACATAGGAAAGAGATTGGGTGGAATTAAACTGGGTCAGTTCTTCTGATAGATTCTGTGAGAAAATGAAACTGAAAAGAGGTTAAAAAGTACCATTAATCAAGAATAAATAATACTGAATTGATTGGCAATTGAAATGAGTTAAACATTCCATTAACAACTGCAAAGTCCCACAGAAGAGTAGTAATCAGTCTTATTAGCTAGGTTTTAAAAAATGTATTTTTTTGCAATCGTTTAACGATTGTTTGAGATATTTCTAGGTTGAAATATAAATAACAGTTTTGAAAATTTTGACATTTGACCATAAATGGCATCAAATGCATTCATATATAAAGAAATATTAAATATTCAACAACACATTATGTACATACATAACTTAATATCATTAATATCTATATATCTGGGTTATTGCACAGCTGTTTCTCAAAGCCATCAGCATAGTTTGGAAAACAAACCCACTGCATAATTAATGAAATAGCCAGACACATAACACAATATGAGTTATGAATCATTAACACTTCTAGGGTTTATGTAAACATTGTTCTTATTGTGAAATTTTAGTATATGTTATTGATATTGGCAGCTTCAAACTTTCTCAAAATTCTATCACAATCGTAGCAAAGTTAGGAAAAACTACCACTTCAAATTTAAAGATAGATGAGAATGTGTTTGCCCTAATTGCTTCTAAATATCCCACTAAGAAGAAAATATGCATCTGAAGCATGAAAATTGCACATTACACATAAGATAGAACATCTGATATAAAAGGCAATATTCGATTGAAACATCCAATTCATTCAATTCTGCATAAGGATGCTATTTCAGGAAAGATTAAAATTGTTCTAATAATACAAATATCGTAACAGTAACTTTGATTTAAAGTTGCAAGTAGAAACATAAATTATAGAGAGGTACTGTAAATTCAGAAATTAATGCGATGTTTTTATTTTTGCGAAAACTGCAACAGGGTTATAAAATTTAATCTAGCATTTTCAATTTTTTTATCAGAATTAAACAGGACTTTTCTTAATATCGCAAAAATTGAAATCGTATTTTATTCTCAAATTATGAAATCCCAACAATAAATGCATGCAATAATTTCTGAATTTACAGAAACCAAAATGTCAACTTTTTATTAATGTGACCCCGATCAAGAAGGGAGACAGGCTGTGTACCCTTTAAGAACTTTTTAGTTTACCAGCCAACATTGTCCATTTATTTGACAATGTGCAGTATTTCTTTTTTTCTTACTAAAAATTCCAAGCAAATCAAGAACCACAGAAAATTTTATTAGTAGCAACTCCTTTATATTGAATGCAAATCTAATGGTAAACAAATGATCTTCCTATAACTTCATTACAGACATACAAAGAATGTTAATAGTACTGCCTCATTGATTATATGTAAACATATCACTTGAATTTGTGCATTTCATTGTCAATATCATTCTATGAATAATTTAATTTCATCTTTGCTATAAAACTGTATTACGTTTCTGGATGTTAATCGTAGTACACTGACATCAAACCGTCAAACCTTGTGCCATCCTAGAATTACTCTACTGCCTATAATCAATATTGGTGGCACGTTAATATGCAATTTCCTAAGGGTGCGATTTCTTGTGAGATACAGGTCATGTAAATCTCACATATTATGCAATGATCAAAGCGTTCTGTCAACGAGATCTAAAGAGCAAATCTACAACTAGTATTTAATGTGGACTTCTATTACTGATGGATATAAAACACAGCTTTTCTAAGATTTCATTTATTCTATTACTACATTTAACAAGGGTATTGATCTCTACAAAAGCAGTTGACAGTGTTTTGTTTTACAAATAATTCATAACACTGAACAGATTTTCTGTGATAGGCAAACATCATGAAGGAAGTTATACTTCCTTTTTCGTTATACTTCCTATTTCAGCAATGAATTAGAAGCAGTAAAGATCTTATCCTGTAACTGACAATCCAATAAATTACCAAAAATGTCCTTGAACTAATTATATTGTTTATAGATACTTGTCCTTGACATTTATGACTGGGTAGATACATGTATGAACAATTTCTATTCTTTGACCATGTGCTTTACCTTAAGATCTATCGTCAAGTAATAATGATTATTGTTGTTAGCTTAAGATCTAGTGGAAAATAAGTTATAAGCAAATGATAGAAATATCTGTTGAATGTTGTTTTACTACTGCCAGGCTACCTACAACATTTACCCATTTCATTTTAAACAAATATCATTAAGGATTTAAAACTTAACAAATGCTATTTTAAAAACAACAATCTCAATATACCAGCAGACTCAACTTACAAGGTGAAGGTCAATATAATTTCTGATAACCAGCTGTAAACCTGATATAGCTCTTATTCATAGAACGTAGATACAAGTTTATAGAAATAGTTCTGGCAGTACATGTATATTCAAAATAGACATAGAGCTGGCATTATATTCACTGAGATTACAGACATGATATCTCTAATTGTGTCTTTCCAGACAGAATGTGACCAACTTAGAATAACAAATGGAAAATGTAACATACTGACATACAAATGCCACACCCTAGTTTCTTGATCGTGACGTTTTGATGTTCAACATAAATCCCAAAGTCTCTGGAAATAGCTTAGGTATAACTCGGCTTATATCATTCTGGAATCTCTTGATATATAATCAACAAATTCATCTTCTATTTTTTGGTTTCTAAAATGAATTCACTCATAATTTTATTAAATTTCTTTCAATAGTCATGATGAATGGTAAATTTCACTCCATTTTAAAAATCATATAGGGGGTGGGCTAAATCTAAAATCTATTCATGTTGTAATGTTACACTACTATTTCAGGTAAGGGTGGAGGTTCCCGCCTGTAATAGAGGTTAGGGTGAAGGTTGGCTTATGTTAAAAACATTAAAACATTCGCACCTGTCCTAAGTCAGGAACATGTTGTTCATTTGTTGTTTGTTGATGCGGTTCATAAGTGTTTCTCATTTCTTGTTTTTTATATAGATTAGACTGTTGGCTTTCCTGTTTGAATTAATTTAATTCCTTGCTATTCAGTGTGACCCAAGGCTCCATCTGGATGCTCATACTTTGACCTATATTTGTATACTTTTCACAACATTATGACTTGGATAGACAGTTGCTTTGTTGGCACCCATACCACATCATTTTGGTTCTTTAAATTGTGTATATAGGAAAACAGATTGACGAACAGGCCATTAAGATTAACATGTTTCTATCAAATTATGTTTGGGAGAGGAAGGGGCTTCCAAAAAACATCTCCATCACAATCAACACATTTCTTTTACCAATTTTGCATGCATCAAATGGACATACAGACATAATTGACACAAGATCCACATCCCATTTGAAAATATCTGCCTACCCTCCCCAATAATTTTAATGGGATAGTCCTTACATGTTACAAGTTTGTTGTATGTGATATAAACAATTGGGTTTACATTAGGTACACATTATTCACAAAATTTTAAAGGAAAAAATACTGACATGGGTTCTTTATGGGTTACAACATGTAAAAGACAAAAAAGGACATGTGACTTACCTTTAAATCTCGATGAACGATTCCATGTTCGTGACAATAGTTAACACTCTCTAAAATTTGCTGCATGCAGTGACTGAAATAACAAGTTACCAGACTACAATGTTACAATAGCTCAATAGCTGAAAAAGGCCATGCGGCCTAATCTATCTTCAGCTTGTACACCATAACTTATCTTTTAACTCATAACACATTCATATAAGTCAAAATCTATTTTATCATCTCTCAAAATTACATTTAAAATATTTTCAAAATTTCATTCAATGTTCTGCAAATGCTTTTTGTGTCCCATGAATATGTTATGAGATAAAACACAAGCTAAACATAAGAATGATGATTTGTACACTAGGTTAGGCACATTCATTTGTTAATTGCCATATGATTTCTTAATCCTTATTGATTGTTAGATCCCAATTTACCTATCATGTATGTACAGTTAATTAAAATCTGTTTTAAAAACAACAACATCATGGCTGCAGCCTAAGACCAAAATGCCTATCTAGAATCTGAGTTCATGAAATAATGTCTTATTTAACCAAACCATTAACTTATCAAATCCCTAATCATCAATTATCTACAAAAGAAGTTTTTTTTTAATATCAAAGGAGAATAAAAGAACCATTTTTAGCTTCAATCATTCAAGTTTCACTCAAGCTAGCAAAAAATGCCATACAGCAAAACAGCCTACACAGTTAAGCTTTGCAAATAAGTGCTGTAGAAATTTACGTCTGACAACAAACTTGTAACTATTTATAATTTTGGTGATGGGCTATTAGAAAAATCCTACATTTAAGTCTTCATTTAATATGGGACTTTTTTCTTTTATTTTATAATTTAGCCTTTAATTAATTTACGTAATTTAAGCCTAACCACTCATGAAATATTGATTTTATTATTAATTGTTACTAAATAACAGAAAAAAATACCTGCGTCAACATGATTTCCATCAATAGTATTATAGATAAAGTGAGGATTATTTGTGTAAAGGAAATATCAATTACTATTGTATCATACGGCAATTCCTAAAACTTCTATTTTAAACAATTTATCTTTATATTTACAACTTCATGTAGGAAAGTGACAAAATCTTTTATAGAATCTGAATCAATTTCTTTTAATTATGTCCACTGTTTTTATATCAAAATCGTGACGGAAGTAAATGAATATAAACAGAATTCATACATAAATTTTCTGATATTCGGTGATATTGACTTGATATAAAATAGCCTTTATTTGTAGTCTGCATATATCTTTATCACAATGTAGTATTTTAGCTAAAAAATATTATTAACTGATTTTATTTTTATTTTTCAAGGCTTACTCATATCATTAAAAGCTTGATAATAAAAAGATTTGTAACCAACATTTTTAAAACAAAAGAACTGTATATATATAGATTAATGTATATTCAAACTGTTTCTGGCACTAAGTACCTTTATTAATATTGTTTTTTGTCTAAATAAAGTCTGATATTGTACTATGTACCAGACCTTGTTATTGAATCATCACACTGATTGTGTTTTAAGGGGAAATTTGCATGTATTTGGGTTTTTTTGTCAATTTTTTGGAGCTTAGCTATGTCGTCACTACCGCAAAACCCTTAATCGTTAAGCTTTAAGAAATCATATGACTACAGTATCTCTGGCCAGCGGGGGACATGCAACAAGAACTGGACGGCAGACCCACCTTTAAATCTCGGTGTATAACATAATTATGATGACAATGGTTTACACCTTCTAAGATTTGTTGAATGCAGTGACTGAAATGATCAAGTTTACATATTATTCTGAATGGATTAATTTATGATAGTAAAATTCCAGAAATCTCTAATTTCTTCAGTAGTGTATACAGCCGTTCTGAAACAAAATTCATGCATATTGAGGGAGAAAAAAAATTTAAATCAGAATCTTAATTCAAAACCCTCTCACACTGCAAGTAAGAATATTTTTGCAGTTATGAAATATGTATTCCTTTAACCAGTAGTATTCTTCTTAACATAAAATTTTGGCTCAAGTTGCCATGAAACTAATGATGAAAGTATCATATATATTTTTGTTAAACTATCATTTTATAGTTATACAAACTATCATTTTATAGTTATACAAACTATTATTTTATAGTTATACAAACTATCATTTTATAGTTATACATGTAGTTAAGAAATACACCAAGAATTAGACACCAATGAATGAAAGACTGTGCTTTTACCTGGTGTATTGACTTGTGCAAAAGCACATGTGTTTAAATCTTTTTCCAGAAACTCTTAAGAAAACTAATTGAAGTAAGATTCTTTTACCTTTTGAAACTAAATTCCTTATAAATATCATTTTTGAAACTTATTTTCTATAGCATACACTCTTTAAACACATGTACACATTTTTGAAATATAAAAATGAAGAGATATGGTATGATTGCTAACTACAGGAATGAAATTTGTGTGTGTGTGAAGAAACTGCTTTTAAATGGAAATATTCTAATGCTTGAACAATGACTATGCATCATTAAGCTTTATAGTAGATACATGTATGTGTGTGAAATAAATATACCTGGCATCTGCTTCACTATAAAATTCTCTAGCAACTATATCTTCAAATAATTCACCACCAGTTACCCTAAAAAGAAAATATAACTTTATTAACAAACATGAAAAAGTTATATCTAGTCTTTAGTGTTTGAGAATTGGTTTTCTTTGTCACTTTGTTCTACTTTTTGAAACAATTTAATGATCAGTTGTAAGTTGGATCATGTCTGAAGATCTATATGAACCAATAATTTACTATTACTTCTTATTGGTATCTGGAAGATGGTAAGTAAAATGGAAGTTATAAATCAGGATTGAGTGGAGAATGTTTAATTTTATTCAGTCGAAAAAAATAAATTGTCACTATTATGTAAACTTATTTGTCATTTATTATGGTTATTTACATATATTTATATTTAGACATGATAGACAAGCAATGTGTGTACACACATAGTACATGTACATCATTTTTTCTTCTATAATTTATCAAAAAAAACAATATACTTACAAATCAAAAACTAAATAATGACTACCTTCATCTTGTATACTGTCATGTAATCGTACTGCAATTAGAAAAATAAGTTTGAACACTCAATTTAAAATGTCCATACATTAGATTTTACATTACCAGATTTTAACAAAACAACATGGAGGGGGTTGGTTTAATGGTAGAGCCCCCAAGATTAATTCTAATATTTATTGAGATTTGTGTGATTTTTAATTAATTAATTAATTCTAGACTTAGATATGTAACCCTTGGTAAGCATAAAACTAATGAAAGCTTTACTCAAAGTAATTCTGAAAGCATTATTAAAATAGAAGAATGTTGTTCTATATAATAATAATAATAAGATGTGGTATATATGATTGCCAACAATGATAAGCTCCAAAGTTAAAATGAAGTGGATGTAAGCAATGTACATTCAAACTAAACATGTGACAAAAAATATTGCAGACAAACTGAAATCTATATCTGAGTTAGAGACTAATCTACTCTGTATTCTTTATTGGAATTACTAAGATTAGACTAATCCCTGTTGTATCCTTTACTCAAATTACTTAAGTAAAAATAAACTTATCTAAAAATATATAAAATTCTAATAATTCTGCACAGAAATCTTGACACATTAGTTATTTCACAACTAAACACCCTAGACAACTTCAATTTGAGTAAAAGTTGATGAGGGCAGTGTAACCAACTCACAGTCACTTTATTCTATATCATTTTACACTAGCTTTCTGCCAATATCTTATTTCTATTTTCTGTGCGTCATTTTGGTCTCTTGTGGACAGTTGCCTCATTGACAATCATACCACATCTTCTTTTTTATATACTCTTGGCCACGGTGTTACATATTGTCTCAGAAACAAAATTGGTTAAAACTCTCTAGGCAAAGTTTTTCATCTTAATTAGCCACAACTAGGCCATCAAATATTGAGCAAAATCTCTCATTCCACCATAAGTTCACTTTCAAGATTCTGTCGTATCATGGAATATTGTTATACCATGTAAGTTCTTAATCTCTTCATGTCTTTTGGTTAATTTTGTCATTGAGTTGTTGTCTCAGTAGCTTTGACCACCTCCCCAATCTTTTAGTAATACATAATTGTACCACTAGAAGAGAAGGAACCACTTATTAACACTCAGAGGTAGATTTAAAGGGGCAGGTGTCCCAGACCCCACATTATTTAGGGGATCACTGAAGAACGAATGGAGCGGTCCCCCTCTTAAGCAGTTACTGAGTCAATAAGCCCTCACTTATGGAAATTCTGGATCCACCACTGCACTAATCTGTTGTTTCACCAATAATAACCACTTTTTAAATATTTTTATTTAACTCAATTTTATTTTTTGTTTTGTACAACATTTGTGTTATCAGTCTGTATTTATGTATTTTTCTGTTTGGAATGGGGTCCCCTAATTTTCAATTTTTAATTCCTGGCTGCTGCTTTGACATATTAAATTTTTCCATTAAAAAATTGCTTTTCCGTTTTTCCTCCGTGCAACTTAATACTCAAAGATTCCAGGTATCATTGAGATCTTCCAAATCAAGTACTTAAAAGCAATAATGGAATAGAATAAAACACACACATATCCTCAAAGCATGATATGGCAATTATCAGAAGAAATGGATTAAATCAACAGAATAAAAGCTTTCCTGGTTTCTGACTGAAAACTCATCACAACCAGATCAGTTTACTACATGCATCTCCACTACACAAACATTAAACTTGTGACCTTAAAATTTGTTTAAATAAACAAACATTTGTTCATCTATGGGTAATCATTAAAATGTTGGAGGACAGTTTTTCTATAACATATCCCGTTTCCTTACTTTGTTCTAATATTGAATACTACAGAACAAATTGGAATAAATAATTCATCCGATTTTTTCTAGGTAAACAATGCAGTGTAATCCAACTTTAAATACCATTGATCGTCGCTAAGTCATTAATGTGATAGCCATTATCAAGCATTCAATAAATGAAGTGAAGCTATATCATCTGTCCATTGTCCTGTGATCTTTAATAGATCAGACAACATTAAGTAGTATATACACATTGATTATGTATGGACTTGACATGTTATATGTCAGTGGTGTAGCCTGACTAAATGTGTACCAGTGGCTTCGACTAAAGTATGTGTCAGTGGACTGTGTAAACAGCAAAAGTAAATGTCAGAATTGTCACCTAGATAGTGTCAGTGGTGTAGCCTGCATAAGTATGTGTCAGTGCAGGTGTAGCCTAACTAAATGTGTATCAGTGGCGTAGACTAAAGTATGTGTCAGTGGACTGTGTAAACAGCAAAAGTATATGTCAGAATTGTCACCTAGATAGTGTCAGTGGTGTAGCCTGCATAAGTATGTGTCAGTGCAGGTGTAGCCTGACTAAATAAGTACCAGTGGCTTCGACTAAAGTATGTGTCAGTGGACTGTGTAAACAGCAAAAGTATATGTCAGAATTGCCACCTAGATAGTGTCAGTGGTGTAGCCTGGATGAGTATGTGTCAGCTGTGTAACTGTGATGAGTATGTGTCAGAAGTGTAACCTTGATGAGTATGTGTCAGTGGAGACATCTGGAAATGTATGTGTCAGTGGTGACACCTGGATAAGTGTGTTTCAGTGGATAAGTGTGTGTCAGTGGTGTAACCTTGATGAGTATGTGTCAGTGGTGACACCTGGAAATGTATGTGTCAGTGGAGACATCTGGATAGGTATGTGTCAGTGGTGACACCTGGATAAGTGTGTTTCAGTGGATAAGTGTGTGTCAGTGGTGACACCTGGAAATGTATGTGTCAGTGGAGACATCTGGAAATTTATGTGTCAGTGGTGACACCTGGATAAGTTGTCAGTGGTGTAACCTTGATGGATATGTGTCAGTGGAGACATCTGGATAGGTATGTGTCAGTCGTGACTCCTGGATGAGTGTGTGTCAGTGGTGTAACCTTGATGAGTATGTGTCAGTGGAGACATCTGGATAGGTATTTGTCAGTGCTGACACCTAGATAAGTGAGCGTCAGTGGTGTAACCTTGATGGATATGTGTCAGTTAAGACATCTGGATAGGTATGTGTCAGTGGTGACACCTGGATAAGTGTGTGTCAGTGGTGTAACCTTGATGAGTATGTGTCAGTGGAGACATCTTGATAGGTATGTGTCAGTGGTGACACCTGGATAATTGTGTTTCAGTGGATAAGTGTGTCAGTGGTGTAACCTTGATGAATATGTGTCAGTGGTGAAGCCTGAACAAGTATATATCATTGGCATCATAGACTGAATAGGGATGTGTCAGTGGCATATCATGTGTCATTTGTCTCACCTGAATAGGGATGTGTCAGTGGCATATCATGTATCATTTGTCTCACCTGAATAGGGATGTGTCAGTGGCATATCATGTATCATTTGTCTCACTTGAATAGGGATGTGTCAGTGGCATATCATGAATCATTTGTCTCACTTGAATAGGGATGTGTCAGTGGCATATCATGTATCATTTGTCCACCTGAATAGGGATGTGTCAGTGGCATATCATGTATCATTTGTCTCATTTGAATAGGGATGTGTCAGTGGCATATCATGTATCATTTGTCTCACTTGAATAGGGATGTGTCAGTGGCATATCATGAATCATTTGTCTCACTTGAATAGGGATGTGTCAGTTGCATATCATGTGTCATTTGTCTCACCTGAATAGGGATGTGTCATTGGCATAACATAAATCATTTGTCTCATTTGAATAGGGATGTGTCAGTGGCATATCATGTATCATTTGTCTCACCTGAATAGGGATGTGTCAGTGGCATATCATGTATCATTTGTCTCACCTGAATAGGGATGTGTCAGTGGCTTATCATGTATCATTTGTCTCACTTGAATAGGGATGTGTCAGTGGCATAACATGAATCATTTGTCTCACCTGAATAGGGATGTGTCAGTGGCATATCATGTATCATTTGTCTCACTTGAATAGGGATGTGTCAGTGGCATATCATGTGTCATTTGTCCACCTGAATAGGGATGTGTCAGTGGCATGTCATGTATCATTTGTCTCATTTGAATAGGGATGTGTCAGTGGCATATCATGTGTCATTTGTCCACCTGAATAGGGATGTGTCAGTGGCATATCATGTATCATTTGTCTCACTTGAATAGGGATGTGTCAGTGGCATATCATGTGTCATTTGTCCACCTGAATAGGGATGTGTCAGTGGCATATCATGTATCATTTGTCTCATTTGAATAGGGATGTGTCAGTGGCATATCATGTGTCATTTGTCCACCTGAATAGGGATGTGTCAGTGGCATATCATGTATCATTTGTCTCACTTGAATAGGGATGTGTCAGTTGCATATCATGTGTCATTTGTCTCACCTGAATAGGGATGTGTCATTGGCATAACATAAATCATTTGTCTCATTTGAATAGGGATGTGTCAGTGGCATATTATGTATCATTTGTCTCACCTGAATAGGGATGTGTCAGTGGCATAGCATGTATCATTTGTCTCACCTGAATAGGGATGTGTCAGTGGCTTATCATGTATCATTTGTCTCACTTGAATAGGGATGTGTCAGTGGCATAACATGAATCATTTGTCTCACCTGAATAGGGATGTGTCAGTGGCATATCATGTATCATTTGTCTCACTTGAATAGGGATGTGTCAGTGGCATATCATGTGTCATTTGTCCACCTGAATAGGGATGTGTCAGTGGCATATCATGTATCATTTGTCTCATTTGAATAGGGATGTGTCAGTGGCATATCATGTGTCATTTGTCCACCTGAATAGGGATGTGTCAGTGGCATATCATGTGTCATTTGTCCACCTGAATAGGGATGTGTCAGTGGCATATCATGTATCATTTGTCTCACTTGAATAGGGATGTGTCAGTGGCATATCATGTATCATTTGTCTCACCTGAATAGGGATGTGTCAGTGGCATATCATGTATCATTTGTCTCACCTGAATAGGGATGTGTCAGTGGCATATCATGTGTCATTTGTCTCACTTGAATAGGGATGTGTCAGTGGCATAACATGTGTCATTTGTCTCACCTGAATAGGGATGTGTCAGTGGCATATCATGTATCATTTGTCTCACTTGAATAGGGATGTGTCAGAGGCATATCATGTATCATTTGTCTCACTTGAATAGGGATGTGTCAGTGGCATAACATGAATCATTTGTCTCATTTGAATAGGGATGTGTCAGAGGCATATCATGTATCATTTGTCTCACTTGAATAGGGATGTGTCATTGGCATAACATGAATCATTTGTCTCACTTGAATAGGGATGTGTCATTGGCATAACATGAATCATTTGTCTCACTTGAATAGGGATGTGTCAGTGGCATATCATGTATCATTAGTCTCACCTGGATAAGTGTGTGCCAGTAGTGTAGAATGATAAGTAGCATGTTAGTGTTGACATTTTCATTTCTTGCATTCGGTTGCTCTTTTCTTACTCAATATTAAATAGATTAAATATTCAATGTGACAGTTTAATTCAAATTTTGGATGTGCATGCTGTTGTTTATAATCTTGAGAAACAGATTATAATATAGGAAACATCTGGCACAGTTTTAAAAAGATATAATTTTTACTGTTTCAGCAATACAGCTTATGTTGTTAACATGACCAACATTTGACAGTTTTTAGTCATACATATTATTTCATGAATGTTACATTGCATTAATTTTCCATCGCAAATACTTATACATGTGTAACATTTAAAATGCCAAAATATTGGTATAATCACCATTTCCTACAGCATAATTTAGATACTATAGATACCTTGCTTTGCTTACATACATATATAGATTCATTATGATTGTAGTTACTTTACATCCAGTGGCAAATATTTCATGCATGTTCTGCAAATTTAACATTGCTACAGGTTACTTAAGGACACCATAAAATTGCTGCAAGGGTTCATAACTACGGACAGAGGCACTCTCTCAATACAAGAGGCTTCAGATTTAGTGTCCCCATTTCTGATAAGCATGGTTACAAAATTAAACATACCACAGTTGAAGCAACTGCACATCTGTTATTTCAAACAAAGAAAGCCTCCTAACTTCTGCAAGATCTATTATTGTCTATAACATAATCGTATAGAGATATAAAAACTAGCAACCTGTGCTGCATCTAAGTTATATCAAAGATGCCCATGGTACTACCAATATTGTTTCCTATACAATTCAAAATATAATAATCAATGTAAAGTTTACAATTTATACAGACCTATATTAGGATGTTTTAATAATCT
The DNA here is from genome assembly GCF_036588685.1 of Mytilus trossulus. Lineage (NCBI taxonomy): Eukaryota > Metazoa > Mollusca > Bivalvia > Mytilida > Mytilidae > Mytilus > Mytilus trossulus. Next base: position 79,867,691 of record NC_086379.1, read on the forward strand.
ACATATTCTAGCTTCTCTTTCTAATTTTTGGTGATCTGAAAAAAATAAATAATACAAATTAAAGAACCTAATTAATAGAGCTTTAATGTTAACATACAATGTATTGGTTTTTAATTTCATTCATTCTTGAGCAGCATCAGTATTATACATTTCTACAGGAGTTCCTCTTTCTACAAAATTATTCTATACAACATGTACATTTGATTTTCATAGATTCTGTAATGCAAAGCTTTATAATTTAAGCTAGTGATGAGAAAATCTCACTTGGTCCATGTCTTATGACATAGAGGCTAGAAACTAAAGGTAACCTAAGCTTACTTGTATATATTTAAAAAATACCCCAATAAAAATAGGTTAATAGTTAATTAAACTATTTAAAGCGGGATGGTAAGAACTATAAGTAATATAAGTGGAATGCACAATAATCACTGAGATAACTTTATGGTTGAGAATCCTACTTTTATGTAATACAGATAACAAAAGAACTATATTGATACTTCTATTATAGACGATGCCAAAGTAAACAATGAAGATGATGACACCAGCTGTTTACTATAGTCAATCTGTCAAAACATAATCAACATTTTAGTAACTGTAGCCTTGACTTAACTTTCTGACAATAATCAAATTCTTATGCTTTACCTACACACTGTAAGCAATGCATCCACTGACATTTCAGAGGAAAGAATGGATTATCAATAAGAGTTTTTATTTTAAAAACATCTGATTCAAGAATGAAACAAGTACAAACTGGGTCAAATGTTTAACCCCCCTCCCCAAACCACCACCAAAAAAAGAATTTAGTATCATTCAAAACATGCATACATGTATATTATATATTTTTTGGCAAATGGGTCTTGTAACATACACAGGCCTCACAAGTTCATTTAGTCATGATGTTAGAGCCATCTGACAATGTGGTCAGGATAGTCAACATATCATATTGGTCACAGATTTTAAATAAGTCTCATAGGTAGTCTTCTTAACTCTAACTAGGAAAGACCACACAAAATGTAACAGTTACTAACTTATCATGGGTCCTTGTAAATCTAAGATCTATCTACATGTATACAATAATTTCAATACATTAATACAAGAGGCGTTGAGACTCTATGAAATTTATATTTATCAATTGTTATGGTTATAACTAAGTAATAAAATAGGGGAAGCATTCCTTCAAACAATATAAAGAAAATTATAAAATGACACACCCTCCCACACATTTACTATCAAACATTATTTAATAACCTTATTATACAATTCAGGTCAAGTAAGTAGGAGTACTTTAATAGAAGAGTCCCATGATTATCATTTTTTAACATGTTTGAAATTTTATATACACACCCAAGAATTCAAATCTTAAAAAATAACCTTTTTATTTTTTAATAAATTTATTTGAAATAAAACCGACGTTCCAGTTTTTGTCTGAAAGACTGCCCATTATTTAAACATGATCTACATGCATTCCTCAATTAATATGATACTCTAATGAAATGGATGTCTGTGTAAACAATCTTAGAAATGTATTTAAAATATAAACGAAAAGTTTTAAGTGCACAAATAAGACAATTTCAAAAGGAAACAGGGTTCATTATGTAACCAATATATTTGTGAATGTCAGTTTAATATACATTGTACACATAGATTGACATTTGTACATAGATTTACTATACCCTAAACTTTTTCTAGAAGAATATTGCAAGATTTTATTGGTTTATTTTGATTTACAAATCTCAAAAAGTTTTTATGTATAATATGCATGTATGTCTCCTGATTATTCTCCATGAACAAATATACATGTATCATACAAACTAAAAATTAAAGTAAATTATAAACAAATTTGTTGCATCCAAGACCTTACTAGGGTTTCTATAATAAGTCCTAACATAATTCAAATCTTGGCAATAATTAGTTGAATAAATGTGTCTTCAAATACCATTTAACAACCATTTCTTGTAATTCTTAATACAGGCACTTTACAACAGCACCTGTCCCCTTCCTTTATATTATACTTTGTATTTAATAATTTTTAAAGGGTTAATTATAACTCAGATGGAAATCAAAGACTTATCATTGATGTTTGCTGTTAAATCTATTCACATCTTGTATAGACTGTTAGTACTTAATATTGTAAGGATACCGTTTCGATAACTATCTTATTTACTGTACATATACCCAATATCCCTTTCTGTTCATAATCATTTTATACATGAGACAAACAATGTTTTGGTGACAGGACTTTATTATTGAATTGGATCTATGAGTAATAAGAGCAAAGACTTTTCACCTCAAAGCAAAGTAATATATCCTGGTTGGCTAACATGTATTCCTCTCCACTGCTACTTTCTGAACTAGCAGACTTAAATTTTAGATCAGTGTTTTTAATATAAGACAGGATTCTTATTCACAACAGAAAACAGGTTCCAGTCCTATATTTTCATTTAATTTGTCATTGTATATCAATCAGCCATCCATCATGTCCATCATCATCATCATTAAATGTATCCCATGTTCTGCATTTATTATGCTTTATTCTTAAATTAGGTCCAAATCCTTTAAAACCCTCATTCTAAATAAACTCATCATAGATACCAGGACTAAATTTTAGATATACGCCAGACGCGTGTTTCGTCTACAAAAGACTCATCAGTGACGCTTGAATCCCAAAAAGATGAAAAAAAGCCAAATAGAGTACGAAGTTGAAGAGCATTGAGATCCAAAATTCCTTAAAGTGTTGCCAAATACAGCTAAGGTAATATATGCCTGAGGTAGAAAAGCCTTAGTATTTTAAAAATTCTAAATTTTGTTAACAGTTTATTTATAAATATAACAATATTATTGATAATTCATGTCAGCACAAAATTTATATTATTGTAAGCTATCATTTTGAATCAACCACAACATCATGGTGTAAATTAGATAAAACCCTCATCTGGTTTAAGCTCTCAGGCTAACACCCTCAGGGGTATGTCTAACACTTACTTAGCATATACATGTGTAGTAACTGGTATTCAAAATCACTTATTGATATTATCGACAGGTCAGGTAGTGCAATGATAATAGGAACAGTAATTAACCAACTGTTATTGGTTTACAATGTAATTAATGATAACAATTAATAACATGTATCATCCTGTTTGATTTGGAGATTATTTGGTAATGGTTGTCCAATGGAGATACTTTATTGTAACTGTAGTGTATATCAACCAGATGTTTACTGCTATCCCTTACAATAATCACTTTCAATCAATACATTTTAAATTAGAACAATACTATAGCAAAATTCCTGAAATTTACAGGTGAAATTTTAATGGTTCAACGATCTTAGTTCTAAGGCCTTTACATATAATTGTGACATTTATTGAGGTGGTTGGACACTTAAATTTGTAAATGATAATTCACAATTTTTTTTGAAAGACACTAATAAAATGTGTACACAATCAAAGTTAGATTAAAACATACTTCTTTTGCTGTAAATCACAGGCTAAACAAAAATGAGGAAAAAAATCAATAAAAATATTCCTCTTGATACTATCTTTTGATTGTAAGAGACGTCTGTCCAAGTTTGGTAAAAATCCAGCATAGTTTATTATTCTAATAAATGCTTTAAAAACTTTAACTGCAGACTTTACACGTATGTAAGGTTAACTGGAAGAAAATCTTAGTCCATTTATAAGTAAAATACGGAAAAAGTGGATTTGTTTTTTTTACAAAATTTACTTCTGGATACTATCTTATGATCATAAACAAGCTTCTGTTCAAGTTTGGTAGAAATTAAGTACAGTTTAAGAAAGTTATTAAAATTTAAAAAACTTTAACCACAGAGTGAATATTTGTGGACGCCCCCGCCCCCGCCGCCGACGGAATGTAGGATCGCTTAGTCTCGCTTTTTCGACTAAAGTCGAAGGCTCGACAAAAACCAAAGTAAAAATTAAAATCTTTTCCTATTGTTGGGGCATTAAAACTGCTTTGATTAAATGACAGAAATGTTAAATGGTGGCTTTGTCGGCCATTGCTGCTGTCAGTGTGAAAGTATTAGTTAACTATTTATACTAAGTTTATTTATCAATACATTACAGAAAAAATTAAAATAATTAAAGTTTTTTTGTTCAGATGTTTAGTTATTTCTTGTTTTTAAAAAGCTCTGTCCAAGTTTTATGACTTTCAAAGAAGCTCTAACAAAGTTAATGATAAATAAATACATGTAATGATAACTTTAAATAAAAAAAAAAAATCACAGACTACTGTAAATTCAGAAACTACTGCGAGGTTTTTATTAATGCTAATAATGCGAATGGATAGATTATAATCGCAATAATAAGAAATCACATTCTGATAACTTAAAAATAGATCTGTATACAGACATTTTTTAAATCACAATAATCAAACTCTCATTTTTGTTCGTTATTGAAAAATCATAAAAACAAATGCATGTAATAGTTTTGAATTTACAGTAAAATTATCTTTTGACATCATAGGAGATGACTGAATGTATCAATGTCATGTCTAGCAGGTTCTATAAAATTAGGGTAGCCATTATCACTTATCACTGTTTTAGTATTTTGTTGAACTGCAGCAATCTTTTGTCACTACAGCTGGACACTGCCAGGTGACAGCTATTAATATATATACACTTTGGAAAAACCAAAAACCTATACAGGGCTTTATGTCATTGATGAAATTATTATATATAATATGCACATTAGTTTATACATACTAATTTAAAGCAGGTTTTGTAGATACATTTAGCTACATTGTAGTTACACTGAACAAAAAGTGCAACTCTATGATATGATAGACTTCAAAGCAAGGCAAATTAAATAGTAAAAGAACAAATTACATAATAAAAGAACAAATTACATAGTAAAAGAACAAATTACATAGTAAAAGAACAAATTACATACCTCTAGCTGATAATTTTTTTGTGTTTATTATTTTTGCTGCAAATTCTAATAGTGAGTTTTTCTGTATACATCTTCTAACCACAGAAAATGCTCCTCTGCAAAAGAAAAAGTGTCAACAATAAGACAGGTATTATTGTTATTAATTACAATGTAAGGACTTAGACCCCGTTCACACTAGGACATTTTTATCGATTTAAACTAGACCGGTTCACTTTAGATCGGTTTAAGGGCTAATGTGAACGCTTTGAATCGATCTTCAATCGGTCTAAACTATAACACCAAAAGAGGTAGTTTAGTTTGAATCGATCTAAAGTAAACTGATCTTATTTTAAATGTGAACGCAGAGATCGGTTTAAACTAACTAGTACGAATAAATCGAAAATAACATATGCGCATGTATAGAGGCAAATCTATCTTACAGGTTCGTTGTTTAACCCATATTTCTCTGTTAAAAGACCTCTAAATCAAACTAAAAACATGTTGTCTTCGCCGTCATTGCAGAAACCGTAGTATTTCCGGAGTCGTGTTGTAACTGCTTTGCTCCAGTTATTTTTTTTTGAAAATTAGTCAAAATTAAAGAAAACTGCATGAACACCGGAATCAAAATTTTAACTTGTGATTCAAGAGAAACTATAACTTTATCCATTTTGTGTGTCTATCATTGTATCAGCACATGAATTTGATAAATCAGTTCTATTTATACACAATGTTTACAGTTTTAGGGGTAAAAATGTTAGATCGATTGCATTTTCAATTGTAGTGTGAACGCAGTGGTTCAGATTAGACCGATAGAGATTGTTATGATTAACCTAAAAATAATGTGAAGGCTACACTGTAACTGGTTTTATTTAGATCGGTTCAAATAAGATTGATAACAAAAAAATGCTCGTGTGAACGTGGTCTAACAAATTACAAATACAAATGTATATTGTTTGCTCTATGGTCCGGTGGTTGTCGCTTTGACATATTCACCATTTCCTTTCTCAATTTTACATAAAATATATAGGTTTGGTAATAACCTACATTGTACAGAAAAAGTTCTTGGCATCTCCTTCATTCTTTTTGGTGCATAAAAATATCACAATGAATAATTATATTCTTATCTAAATGAAAACAGAAAAGTTAACACATCATTTGTTATTTGTTTTTATTATGTAATATTAATTTATCAAATTTAAGTTCAATTAGTCTACAGTAACTTCAAAATGTAAATGTATTGTAATGTATTGCTTTACATGCATAAAATAGAGACTCTCAAGGAAAAAATCTGAATAGTAATAATAATAATAAATTCAGGGTATGAAATTAGCAGGGGCCCACTGGCCAATGGCCCCTAAAATTTGGTGTGGGCTACTGAAAATTCTGTTTTTCTAGTATAGAACTTTATACCTTGGCTACGAAATTTAAGCTGTGGGCAATCATGCCAACACCTTTACTTCAATCCCTTAGTATAGTCACAAAAAAAAAATACTTCCTTTTAACATTTACATGTACATGTACATACAGACACAATGGATCTTAATTTACGAGCACATACCAAGTGCTAAGAGGCAACCATAAACTGGCAAAATTGTGCTAGTCCACATTCAGCAATTTTTCCATTTCTAAAGGGGCATAACTCTTGAACTGCTACGATTAATGCTACCTAAAATCTATCTTGATCTGTATTTTGTAGTAATAAGCATTAACCACAAGTTTCATAACATTTGGTAGAAGCAAACTAAAGTTAAAGAACAGAAATGAATATCTTAGTGATTTTACCATTTTTAAAGGGGCATAACTCTAAAACATAAAAGTGATGCCACGAAAATTCAAATTTGATCTGTGTTTAGTGGTAATGAGCATGGTGTTTAATAATAAATAAGTGTCATAACATTTAGTTAAGTTGAGGCAAATTAAAGTAAGATATAGTAAACAAAAAAATAATTAGCATTTTTACATTTTATAAAGGGGCATAAACCTAGAACTGTAAAAGTGGTAATAATCTTTGTGTTCAAGTTTTATAACATTTGGTAGCTTAGGAAAACTAAGGTTAGAGACCAGAAACAAATTTTGGGACATTGGGACGTATGGACAGACTGACGTAAAAGGTAAAACTTAATGCACCCTCCACTAGGGTAGGAGCATCAGGGGTTAAAAAATCCACTAGCCCGACGCCCGGGACTAGACATTTACGTCTCGGGCAACCAAAACTTATAACCCAGTATGCCCGACAGACTAGTAACAAAAAATTCTTGGCGTGTCTAAAATAGAAAGTGGAAAATCCCTTCATCACTTTTCTGTCTTAGCCAATCAGATTCAATAACGTCATCCGGGATTCCATGAATTTGAACTGGTTTTTACAGGTCCTCACCTCATGCACAGTAACATAACGGAACATAACACAGTAACAGTTTTAAAAATAGAACAAATAACTCCGGGTGGCCCGGTATCATGTATTGATCTCAGTTATTGTACTTTCAATATCGATTTCTCGTTATATGTTATAATGGGGATATTTTTCATTGGTTCTGTCGAGTTTTTCAATTAACGGTACCGGGGGGAGGGGGGGGGAGGTATAATGTATTGATAGGTATTGATCCGTCTAGACTCTTGTCGGACAACTGTTTAAGCAGGGAGCACGAAACTATGTCAATGCAACAAAATATATCAACATATTTTACTACGGCAAGCGCAGAAACTTCATCAACTTCAAGTTCAAAGCGAAAAATCGGCAAATGAAGGGGATTCTAATGAGGCTGATACATCTAAAAAAAATAGAAAGTACGATCGGGACAAGCGAAAAAGAACGTTCATAGCGACATGGAATGAAAGATTCCCGTGGGCAACGTCGGTTGTTAAGGATGAAAAGCCCGAGACTATGTACTGTGAATACTGTCGGTGTTTTCCCGAGTATGCAAATAAAAAATACGCCTTGTATGTGGGGACATCAAACATAAGAATTGATCCACTTGCTTCCCATGATAAAACAAATGAACATGTTTTCTGTGCAAGAAAATATTTAACGGCCCGGCAAAGTACTACAACAGATAAAAACAAACTAGTTTATAGAAAAAAAGTGACTCCTGTCGAAAAGCATATTTTTAAAGCTTTAGTGAAATTATCTGACAAAGAAAAAAACAAAATGAGATATCTGTTTATATCCTTGTTATAATTAAAAAATAAAACATAAACCTCATTTGATTTATTTTATTAAATTATAGTGTACAAATGCCCTTTCAAAACATGACACACATTCCCAGCATCTTATGCAGCACACCCTGAGTGATTTGTAAGTGATACTTGGGCTAGCAGGTTGGTTTTGATGGGCTAGCAGTTCTTGAAACAGGGCTAGTAAAATCCTCCTGCTAAAAAGTCCTGGGCTAGTTAGCTGTAACAAAATTTTTTAACCCCTGAGCATCAAAATTTGGCAACTTAACAGATAGATGTACTTAATGTTAATGAAACAAGAATATGTTCACTTGACCAAGAAATCTAAATTTGGCATATATAAAATACATCATAATGAACATCTTATCTTTTGAACTTTGAACATCAGACAAAGTTGACCTTAACTAGATCTGGTTATTATTTTTAGGGCATGTAAGGTGTGTAAGGTTTAATTTTGTATACATCCTTGCTTTAAAATTTGTGTCTTTGAGTGTTACTGATGAAGATAAATCTTATTTAGTGTAAGTTTTCATGTCTTTTTGAGTTGATGCTGCCATAAATTCATGGTAAACAACCTTGACAAATTTAGCCAAAATATTAACCTCATACATGTATGTGAAAAAATAGTTGTTGGCATGACATGGGTTATGTTGTTCTCATATATTTAATGATAGTAAGATACTAAAACCCTAACGGGAGGTATTATGCCTGATATTCATATGATGAAGACATAATCTTTCAATCAGTTTAATTGAGGTCTGGAGCTGGCATATCAGTTAACTGCTAGTAGTCTGTTGTTATTTATGTATTATTGTCATTTTGTTTATTTTCTTTTGTTACATCTTCTGACATTGGACTCAGACTTCTCTTGAACTGAATTTTAATGTGGGTATTGTTATGCGTTTACTTTTCTACATTTGATAGAGATATAGGGGAGGGTTGAAATCTCACAAACATGTTAAACCCTGCCACAATTTTACGCCTGTCCCAAGTTCGGAGCCTTTGTTGGTTTTATATGATTTTTAATTTTAGTTTCTTGTGTATAATTCGAATCAGAGTTTAATATGACTTCCATTATCACTGAACTACAAATGTAGTATACATATTTTAAAGGGCCAGCTGAAGTACGCCTCCAGGTGCGGGAGTTTCTCACTACATTAAAGACCCATTGGTGGCCTTCGGCTGTTGACAGCTCTATGGTCAGGTTGTTGTCACTTTGACACATTCCCCATTTCCTTTCTCAATTTTATATAATTAATGGGTCAGAAGAACAGATACACATACCAGAAAAATATAATTATATTGCAGTATATATATTAAACAAGAACAATTCACTGACTTGCTTTTTCAAGATTGTCATTCCTACATGCATGCTTCTGCTGAAAATTAAGGGAAAAGAAACCTTTATCTTAATTGAGATTTGGGCCTGTTGATAGAAAAAAAGCTGTGGATATACATGTCATCTAATATCACATGTACCTAGTAAGGAAATAGACAGAATCTGTCCTGCTTGAACAGTTGACGTCATACAACAATCACTTTTCCATTCATTGTGGCCTCAGATATTTTTGTATTACAACGTCAACATTTTACAAGAACCTGTGTGATGTATAATAATGGTGGAGAAATAGCGATATGGTGTTGTCTTAAGAGAAAATGTCTAAAATCAGAAGTGATTGTTGTATGACGTCAAGTTTATTTATCAAAATTCTCAGGTTAAGTGTCACAGATTCCTGAATAAAAATAAGGTATATTGCAGACAGTTATAATCAAGGGTTCAACATGGTCTTCTTGCAAATGAATTTCAATTTCTTTAGCATTATGACCTTTGTGGGAACTGGGGATTATATGATGAATTATGACAGTGACAGATTGTTTATTTCTGTCAGGAATTAGAATAAACTGTTGTCCTAAATATTACAAATCTTTTTCTCCTTCTTCTCTCAGTACAGAGTCCAACTCTTCTTGCGTGTATATATTAACGACAGTATAAGAGTAGTGTTAGTAATCATCAAAAATCTGATGGAAAACTGGATACCATAAGAAGAAGAATAGAATGTTATGCACAATCTTTTTAAAAATTTCAAACCAAGAAAGCATTTGTTTTTCCTGTGAATCTCTTGCATGAGGAAAATTTGTCTTGTGTATCCATTTATATAATTTCCCTAGTACATGTAGTACAAAATTATGTATTTGGAGGGTTTACAATAAATCAAGGATAGTATCTGTGAAATAGCAAAACCTCAGAGTAAATTAGTGTTTTTTTTACAGTAAATATTGTTGAATTAATTTAAACATTAAAATGGAATGGTCTGCAATGTACTAACTATGTCATAAAACGTTTTACGACCTTCGATTCTCATGAGAAGGTCTATCGAGAACACATCGAGAAGATGTCGTAAAATGATAACAGCATCGTTATGCCTTCTGCTATAATTTCTGCTCATGTTTGGGATTACTTTAAATTCATAAGCATCCGAAGGGAATTTGCAGCTATCCTGTGATTTTCGTGTGAATTAATTTTACACAGTGCTAGTCTTTACTGAAGACTTACTTTCCTATTTCTTCTTTCATTTCATATAATTCGAAAAACTTCGAATTTGTCTGGGCCGCCATGTTGAATCTGAAATAGCAGAGTTCTTCTCGTGTAATCACGTATCATAGGCGAGACTGCACTATAATTCCTGGTTCTGCATAAACCAGATGACACAAGAAGATTTCCCTTAGCTCTTAACACACCCCATGTTTCAATGCATATTATGTGGGTTTTTTTTACTTTAGTTTTAAATACTTACATGACTTATTCAAATTGCTAATGTGAACATGGTAATTTACCTCTCACTACGATCCTGTATGGGGGTGTTTAACGACATTTTCTACACTAGATCGACGATTTTTTTTTAAACTTTAGATTTTTTTAAAAATCATTAGGCAGCAACCATTTGATTTTCTGGGGGAGGGGGAGGTTGCTATGGTTTTTTTTCGAACAAACTTTGTTTTTCGCCCGAAAAACATTCTATTTTTTTTTGGCGACAAGTCGACAACAAATTATTCTTTTAATTTTAGCATTACATATATAGTGGCAGCTGAGGGTGAAACAAACATGTGCATTTTTTTTCTCAGGGCTGAAAACAAATTATTTTCTCTCCAAGAACTGGAAACAAACTTTTTTTCCCCCAAAAAAAACATAGCCCCCCCCCCAGAAAATCAAATGGTTGCTGCCTTATATCAGAAAAAAGTAAAAACACAAAATTACTGAACTCCGAGGAAAATTCAAAAAGGAAAGTCCCGGTGACTAATCAAAAGTCCAAACACATCAAACGAATGGATAACAACGTGGAGACGGATAAATATAAGTTGCAAAACTTGTTTCCCAATCCACTATAAGATAGATAGCCGAGTCGCGGATCCCAGAAAGGGCTGGGTTTGGGGGCGGGGGGGGGGGGGGGGGGGGGGACGATCATTGCGTGTGAGATGGGGGCATATGGTTGGAAACCCCGCCCCCTTTGAAAATTATCTATTATTCTCTACTCACAAGTATTATGGACTACTATATAATAGTCCTAATAGCTCATAATTTTGTTATCATTTTTGGGGAGGGATTAATATAAGTTGCAAAACTTGTTTCCCAATCCACTATAAATAATGACAACGAAATGGATCAAATCTCCTTCAGAATCTGGTTTTAAAATTATAAAAAATATATCAGTCACCGACATGAGAATTTTTCACTGACTGCCTTAGAAGCGGCCCGCTCTAGTCATGCTTCAGTGATTCCCTATATACTATAATCAACCAAATGTTCCCCACAAATGGGAGAACACACTGGTCTTCTTCTCAATCCGCCTTTGTAATTCTCTTCCGGCTCCATAGACTACTGTGCTAGTGGTGTGGTCTGTGAGGATAATAGCCACGCAGTTGATCTAGATCTGCCTTAGTGTGGCCAGAGGACCTCAAATGTCGACTGTGATGATGGTCAGGCATGCATTCATACATGTAGTTACTATGATTTCCACTCATGTTCTGAATTCGCAACACTGTGTATCGCATTTACAAGACTAACTGTATTACCAGTCTTACAATTAACATAACAAGCAGCAGCTATTGTGTATTTCGTACCCGGCTTGGAGTAACTGTAATTTAAAGACTGGATATTCAGTATTTGGCAATCTAATCAAAATATGGGAACAGTATATCTAATATATATTGTTACTGCCGTCAAAATATGGGAACAGTATATCTAATATATATTGTTACTGCCGTCAAAATATGGGAACAGTATATCTAATATATATTGTTACTGCCGTCAAAATATGGGAACAGTATATCTAATATATATTGTTACTGCCGTCAAAATATGGGAACAGTATATCTAATATATATTGTTACTGCCGTCAAAATATGGGAACAGTATATCTAATATATATTGTTACTGTCGTCAAAATATGGGAACAGTATATCTAATATATATTGTTACTGCCGTCAAAATATGGGAACAGTATATCTAATATATATTGTTACTGTCAAAATATGGGAACAGTATATCTAATATATATTGTTACTGCCGTCAAAATATGGGAACAGTATATCTAATATATATTGTTACTGTCAAAATTCTGAAACTAGGATTTCGTTATACTTTGAGAAGGAAGTATAACGAAATCCGAGTTCTACGTCTTCATTAGATTTAGCATTCGCTTGCAATATAAAGTAAGAAGATCATACATCATTTGCCGGTTTCAACAATCTTTGCAAGTGCATTCAGACGACGAGCTTGATCTAGCGGGTAAATAAGCTCTTACTAGCAAGTATTAGGCTTTTGTGCTAATGGAACCCAGTACCAAGGGCTTGTGAACGACCTTTGATTATTTAGAGGTTTTTCGATTTCTCTCCTGTTTTCGCGGATAAGGTGTGATAATTTGTAACATTTATGATCACTGCCACAACACTATTTTGTTGACCTCTTCCACCTTATATTTTAAAAGATAATCTCATCTGATGATTTTAACACGAGAGAAACCTATAGCAATTTTATCTTCTGTAGGCCAATTATTTAGATGACTATTGGTGTTGACTGTGACCTTGCAATACAACTCCGGGGAGAAAGATATTGGTGTTGGCTGTGACCTTGCAATACAACTCCGGGGAGAAAGATATTGGTGTTGACTGTGACCTTGCAATACAACTCCGGGGAGAAAGATATTGGTGTTGGCTGTGACCTTGCAATACAACTCCAGGGAGAAAGATATTGGTGTTGGCTGTGACCTTGCAATACAACTCCGGGGAGAAAGATATTGGTGTTGGCTGTGACCTTGCAATACATATCTGTAAATATGATTCAGTCATTCACTTGTTTAGCAGTGTCAAGAAATGTGATCTTATAATCAGAGATTTCATATTAAACGGTGTATTTTAATGAGAAATCTTTTATTTAATTCACAGCATCACAGCTTTATGTGTGAATTTTAGGTTCTAACAAAGTTGTGACTTTTTTAGCACATAATCGAATCTAAAAATAGCATAAAATCGCCTAAAACTGCAGTTTTGATCATGTTCACTAGCCGATCCATTCCCGGCCACCCTATTCACAGGGGAGTGGATCGTAACCCTTGGCTAGTGAAGATGAGTTTTGACAGATGGTGAGTATATATCTAAAACAAGAATGTCTCCAGTACACGGATGCGCCACTTGAACTATCATTTTCTATGCTCAGTGGACCGTGAAATTAGGGTCAAAACTCTAATTTGATATTAAAATTAGAAAGATCATATTATAAGGAACATATATTCTAAGTTTCAGGTTAATTGGACTTCAACTTCATCAAAAACTACCTCGACCAAAAACTTTAACATAAAACTGGACAAATGAACGAATGAACGGACGAACAGACGGACGAACGGACGGACCCACAGACCAGAAAACATAATGCCCCTCTACTATCGTAGGTGGGGCATAAAAATACCAGCGGTAGCTTCATCAAAAAAAATGTTGTTGGAAGTTAAGCTATATATTTTTTTGTCGGTTTCATTTTATTTTAATTTGGTTGGAGACGTCCTTCGATACAAATTTTACAATGACAAAATTAGCCATTTTGATACAAAAAAACGTTTTAAAAATAGTAAGAATTACAATTCGATATTTTGTATTCGAACTTATAAAATTATGTTATGTTTATGTTAAAATATTCTGTTATATTTATCCCTGCTACTAAAACTTGTCTATTACATTTGTATTCGAAATTATAAAATGATGCAAAATTATTGTTTTTTTTATATTTGTTTTAAGTGCATATTCATGGTTAAAGATGATGAAGCATTTTTGACTACTAGTCTTCGTCGTTTTGATGAGCACAGGGATACTAAAAAGTGTGTTACGGTAGAATGTAATTATATATTATACATTTTCATATTAAAAAAAAACAAACAATGAGTATAGCAGGATTTATTAGTGCTTTATAAAAATCGTGTCAAATGTCACAGTCTACCAGGAACACAATTGCATGCATGCATGCATGAAACTAGACCTCATTGAAGTTCAAGAACAGAATATAACAAAGGATATGCAACACTATTTAACATTTCTAATTCGAAGTCATAATAAATACAGCTTAATATTTCATTCAAGTATTTAAGAAGATTGCACATGCATGTGCAACATATGTGCAACAGGAAAACAATCGAGACTACATACGCTATTATATCATTTATATATTTCAAAGCAAACTCGAATAACGAGTAATTGTTTATGTTAAAATATTCTGTTATATTTAACCCTTCTATATTAAAACGTGTCTATTAAATCGGTGGCTAGTGGCTTAGTCCAGTTAATATATGCAATATAGGATTAAACAACAACATAACTTACTCGAGTGTTTTTGATTTCAGGATGTCACCCTATTTTATATAATTATGATCTACTAAATAATAGCACTGAAAATTGGTAGTTTGGGCTAAAATCAATGTATTTTTAGATCAATGATAACTTCGATTTTTTTAAACTATTTATGTTATTCATAAAGAAACATATTTTTTTCACAATTTACTCTATCTGCAAATTCACAAACACGATTACATACGGAAACTTACAAAAATTTCATGACCATGCACAAATTCACATTTTCAGGTTTTATCATTAAATAAGCCGGAACATTTGTCAAATTTAACTCTTATTTTAAAGATAACCCTCAAGATTTTACAGGGAAAATGACACAATGATAAGAAGATACTACTTCAAATCATAAGCTTTGATTTTTATCATAAATCTAAGAAAACAGGAAATCGAAAAAGTCATAATTATGTAATGAAAATTAAGTTTTGTTTTTTTTCAATATTTTCCAGAATATATACTTTTTAAAAGAAGTTGAAATATTTAAAATCTCTCATGACAAACAATATTTATGATAAAAGTCTTATTCTTCACGCAGGAACATATATACATTTAAGGTTAAAAAAGAGTGTTTACTTTCGCATCATACACACTCTAGGTTTAACATGACCGTGATTAACTGTAGCATCAAACACACTCTAGTTTCAACCTATTATATATTGAAGCTTTATACACACTCTATGTTTAACCTAATAAATGTTCTGTAGCACCATGCATACAATAGGTTTAACCTTATAAGTGCTGTAGCACCATGTACACTCTAGGTTTAACCTTAAATGTACTGTAGCATCATGTACACTCTAGGTTTAACCTTAAATGTACTGTAGCACAATGTACACTCTAGGTTTAACCTTAAATGTACTGTAGCACCATGCGCACTCTTGATTCAACCTTAAATGTACTGTAGCACCCTGTACACTCTTGGTTTAACCTTGAATGTACTGTAGCACCATGTACACTTTAGGTTTAACCTTAAATGTACTGTAGCACCATGTGCACTCTTGATTCAACCTTAAATGTACTGTAGCACCATGTGCATTCTTGGTTTAGCTTTAAATGTACTGTAGCACCATGTACACTCTTGATTCAACCTTAAATGTACTGTAGCACCATGTACACTCTTGGTTTAACCTTAAATGTACTGTAGCACCATGTGCACTCTTGATTCAACCTTAAATGTACTGTAGCACCATGTGCATTCTTGGTTTAGATTTAAATGTACTGTAGCACAATATACACTCTTGATTCAACCTTAAATGTACTGTAGCACCCTGTACACTCTTGGTTTAACCTTAAATGTACTGTAGCACCATATACACTCTTGGTTTAGCTTTAAATGTACTGTAGCACCATGCACACTTTAGGTTTAACCTTATACATGTTCTGTAGCACCATGCTCACACTAGGTTTAACTATGGAAGTTTTATATTGTATAGTTTTGGCATAAAACATAGACTAGGTTTAACTTTATATATTAGCACCATACTCACCCTAGGTTTAACCTTGCAGGTACCATAGCATCATATACACACTACATTTAAGCTTACATGTACTGGATCATCATACATATACTAGGTTTAACCTTACATGTACTGTAGCGTCATATAAACTCTTGGTTTAACCTTAAATATACGATAGCATCATACACAGTAGGTAGAACCTTAAATGTTCTATAGCACTATACAAAGACTATGTATAATCTTGCATGTGCTGAAGGATCATAAAAAACCATGTATGCTCTTATATGCATGTATTGTAGTATCATATATCCTCTAGGTTTAACCTTTCATGTTATGTAGCATCATACACACTCTATTTTTAACCTTACATGAACTATAGCATAATTCGAATTCTAAGTTTAACCTAACATGTACTATCGCATAATCCACACTCTAGATTGAACCCTGTATTAACTGTAACATTATACACACACTAGTTTTAACAATGTGACATGTATCGTATCATCTTGCACACTGTAGGTGTAGCTTACATGTAAATTAACATCATATACGCTCTATGTTTAACCTTACATGTAAATTAACATCATATACGCTCTATGTTTAACCTTACATGTAAATTAACATCATATACGCTCTATGTTTAACCTTACATGTAAATTAACATCATATACGCTCTATGTTTAACCTTACATGTAAATCAACATCACATACGCTCTATGTTTAACCTTACATGTAAATTAACATCATATACGCTCTATGTTAAACCTTACATCTAAATCAACATCATATACGCTCTATGTTTAACCTTACATGTAAATTAACATCATATATGTTCTATGTTTAACCTTATATGTAAATTAACATCATATATGCTCTATGTGTAACCTTACATGTAAATTAACATCATATACGCTCTATGTTTAACCTTACATGTAAATTAACATCATATACACTCTATGTTTAACCTTACATGTAAATAAACATCATATACGCTCTATGTTAAACCTTACATGTAAATCAACATCACATACGCTCTATGTTTAACCTTACATGTAAATTATCATCATATACGCTCTATGTTAAACCTTACATGTAAATCAACATCAAATACGCTCTATGTTTAACCTTACATGTAAATTAACATCATATACGCTGTATGTTTAACCTTACATGTAAATTAACATCATATACACTATATGTTTAACCTTACATGTAAATTAACATCATATACACTATATGTTTAACCTTACATGTAAATTAACATCATATAAGCTCTATGTTTAACCTTACATGTAAATTAACATCATATACACTATATATAGATATAGGAAGATGTGGTGTGAGTGCCAATGAGACAACTCTCCATCCAAATAACAATTTAAAAATTAAACCATTATAGGTTAAAGTACGGCCTTCAACACGGAGCCTTGGCTCACACCGAACAACAAGCTATATGATTAACCTTTCTTGTAAATTAACATCATATACGCTCTATGTTTAACCTAACATGTAAATTAACATCATATATGCTCTATGTTTAACCTTACATGTAAATCAACATCATATAAGCTCTATGTTTAACCTTACATGTAAATTAACATCATATACACTATATGTTTAACCTTTCTTGTGAATTAACATCATATACGCTCTATGTTTAACCTAACATGTAAATTAACATCATATATGCTCTATGTTAAACCTTACATGTAAATCAACATCACATACGCTCTATGTTTAACCTTACATGTAAATTAACATCATATACGCTCTATGTTTAACCTTACATGTAAATTAACATCATATACGCTCTATGTTTAACCTTATATGTAAATTAACATCATATATGCTCTATGTTTAACCTTACATGTAAATTAACATCATATACGCTCTATGTTTAACCTTACATGTAAATTAACATCATATACGCTCTATGTGTAACCTTACATGTAAATTAACATCATATACGCTCTATGTTTAACCTTACATGTAAATCAACGTCACATACGCTCTATGTTTAACCTTACATGTAAATTAACATCATATACGCTCTATGTTTAACCTTACATGTAAATTAACATCATATACGCTCTATGTTTAACCTTACATGTAAATTAACATCATATAAGCTCTATGTTTAACCTTACATGTAAATTAACATCATATACACTATATGTTTAACCTTTCTTGTAAATTAACATCATATACGCTCTATGTTTAACCTAACATGTAAATTAACATCATATATGCTCTATGTTTAACCTTTCTTGTAAATTAACATCATATACGCTCTATGTTTAACCTAACATGTAAATTAACATCATATATGCTCTATGTTTAACCTTACGTGTAAATCAACATCATATAAGCTCTATGTTTAACTTTACATGTAAATTAACATCATATACGCTCTATGTTAAACCTTACAAGTAAATCAACATCACATACGCTCTATGTTTAACCTTACATGTAAATTAACATTATATACGCTCTATGTTTAACCTTACATGTAAATTAACATCATATACGCTCTATGTTTAACCTTACATGTAAATCAACATCATATACGCTCTATGTTTAACCTTACATGTAAATTAACATCATATACGCTCTATGTTTAACCTTACATGTAAATTAACATCATATACGCTCTATGTTTAACCTTACATGAAAATTAACATCATATACGCTCTATGTTTAACCTTATATGTAAATTAACATCATATATGCTCTATGTTTAACCTTACATGTAAATTAACATCATATAAGCTCTATGTTTAACCTTACATGTAAATTAACATCATATACGCTCTATGTGTAACCTTACATGTAAATTAACATCATATACACTATATGTTTAACCTTACATGTAAATTAACATCATATAAGCTCTATGTTTAACCTTACATGTAAATTAACATCATATACACTATATGTTTAACCTTTCTTGTAAATTAACATCATATACGCTCTATGTTTAACCTAATATGTAAATTAACATCATATACACTATATGTTTAACCTTTCTTGTAAATTAACATCATATATGCTCTATGTTTAACCTTAAGTGTAAATCAACATCATATAAGCTCTATGTTTAACCTTACATGTAAATTAACCTCATATACGCTCTATGTTTAACCTTACATGTAAATTAACATCATATACGCTCTATGTTTAACCTTATATGTAAATTAACATCATATATGCTCTATGTTTAACCTTACATGTAAATTAACATCATATAAGCTCTATGTTTAACCTTACATGTAAATCAACATCACTTACGCTCTATGTTTAACCTTACATGTAAATAAACATCATATACGCTCTATGTTTAACCTTACATGTAAATCAACATCACATACGCTCTATGTTTAACCTTACATGTAAATTAACATCATATACGCTCTATGTTTAACCTTACATGTAAATTAACCTCATATACACTATATGTTTAACCTTACATGTAAATTAACATCATATACACTATATGTTTAACCTTACATGTAAATTAACATCATATAAGCTCTATGTTTAACCTTACATGTAAATTAACATCATATACACTATATGTTTAACCTTTCTTGTAAATTAACATCATATACGCTCTATGTTTAACCTAACATGTAAATTAACATCATATATGCTCTATGTTTAACCTTACATGTAAATCAACATCATATAAGCTCTATGTTTAACCTTACATGTAAATTAACATCATATACACTATATGTTTAACCTTTCTTGTAAATTAACATCATATACGCTCTATGTTTAACCTAACATGTAAATTAACATCATATATGCTCTATGTTTAACCTTACATGTAAATCAACATCACATACGCTCTATGTTTAACCTTACATGTAAATTAACATCATATACGCTCTATGTTTAACCTTACATGTAAATTAACATCATATACGCTCTATGTTTAACCTTATATGTAAATTAACATCATATATGCTCTATGTTTAACCTTACATGTAAATTAACATCATATACGCTCTATGTTTAACCTTACATGTAAATTAACATCATATACGCTCTATGTGTAACCTTACATGTAAATTAACATCATATACGCTCTATGTTTAACCTTGCATGTAAATCAACATCACATACGCTCTATGTTTAACCTTACATGTAAATTAACATCATATACGCTCTTTGTTTAACCTTACATGTAAATTAACATCATATACGCTCTATGTTTAACCTTACATGTAAATTAACATCATATACGCTCTATGTTAAACCTTACATGTAAATTAACATCATATACGCTCTATGTTTAACCTTACATGTAAATTAACATCATATACGCTCTATGTTTAACCTTATATGTAAATTAACATCATATATGCTCTATGTTTAACCTTACATGTAAATTAACATCATATACGCTCTATGTTTAACCTTACATGTAAATTAACATCATATACGCTCTATGTGTAACCTTACATGTAAATTAACATCATATACGCTCTATGTTTAACCTTACATGTAAATCAACATCACATACGCTCTATGTTTAACCTTACATGTAAATCAACATCATATACGCTCTATGTTAAACCTTGCATGTAAATCAACATCACATACGCTCTATGTTTAACCTTACATGTAAATTAACATCATATACGCTCTATGTTTAACCTTACATGTAAATTAACATCATATACGCTCTATGTTTAACCTTACATGTAAATTAACATCATGTACGCTCTATGTTTAACCTAACATGTAAATTAACATCATATATGCTCTATGTTTAACCTTACATGTAAATCAACATCATATAAGCTCTATGTTTAACCTTACATGTAAGGCAGCAACCATTTGATTTTCTGGGGAGGGGGGGGGCTATGGTGTTTTTTTCTGTGGAAACTTTTTTTTTCGCCTTCGGCGAAAATCAATCTTTTTTTTTAGCGACAAACTGAAAACATTTTTTTTCTTTCAATTTTAGCATGACATATAGTGGTAGCTGAGGGTGAAACAAACAATTTTTTTTCTCAGGGTCCAAAACAAATTATTTTTTTCACCAAAACCTGGAAACAAACTTTTTTTTCCAAAAAAAAACATAGCCCCCCCCCCCCCCCCCCCCCCCCCCCCCCAGAAAATCAAATGGTTGCTGCCTAAGTTAACATAATATACGCTCTATGTTTAACCTTACATTCATTGTAGTACAACACAGACTCTAATAAAAACCTTACAGCTACAGTACATGTACTATAGAATCATACCCACTCTTCATTATAAGCTTAACTGTACTGTAGCATCTTACATAGACTAAGCTTAACCTTAGTTGTGCACCATACATAAACCAAGTTTAACCTTACGTACTTTGTAACATCATTCACACTGTATGTTTGACTTAACATGTATTGTAGCATCATATTTAGACTTGGTTAAACCAAACATGTTCTGTAGTACCATACAAACGCCTGCTTTAACCGTACATGTACCGTAGAATCATATATATACCAGGTTTAACCTTGCATATACTGTAGCATCATATATACTCTAGATGGAACCTTACAGCTACCGTACACGTACAATAGCACCATACACACATTACATGTAAGCTTACATGTACTGTAGCATCATATATAGACTAGGTTTAACATAACATGTACTGTAGCATCATACATACACTAGGTTTAATGTACATGTACTGACACATTATACGTAGGTTTAATCTTACATGTATTGTAGCACCATATACCCTCTAGATGAAACCTAACAGGAACAATAGCATCATACATTCACCACATTTAAGGTTACATGTACTGAAGCTTCATGCATAGACTAGGTTAAAATACATGTACTGTATCATTCTACAAAGGATATGTATAACCTTACTTGTACTGTAGAGTCATCTATACACTAGGTTTACCATAACATGTACTGTAGCATCATGCATACTCTATGTCTTACCTTTCATGTACTGTAGCACCAAACACACACTTAGGTAAACCTAACATGTACTATCACATCAAAGTGATACATAGACTAGGTTTTAACCTTATATATTTGTAACATCATACATTTTCTAAGTAAAACTTACAGGTACTATAGCATTATACACACTTGGGGTTCTATAGCATCATGTACTAGGTTTAGCATTACAGGTTATTAAGCATCGTACCCACACTACATTTAAGCTTACCTATACTGTAGCATTCTACATAGACTAGGTTTAACCTTACAGGTACAATAGCATCATACACAAACTATATTTAGTCTTACCTGTATTGTAGTATCATACAACGACTATGTTTATACCGTATTGTATCACCATGTTCACAATAGGTTCGACCCCACATGTATTGTGGCATCATACGTAGACTAGGTTTAACCTCACACTTACTGTAGCATCATACAAAGACTAATTTTAACCTCACACTTACTGTAGCATCATGCATAGACTAGGTTTACATTGACATGTAATACGTACGGGGCGCCGAATGGGACTCTTGTGGTTTTGTACTCAAAATTCAATTTTGTACGGACAAAAGTGACTTTTGTTCAACAAAAATGAGTTCAGTTTAACAAAATTTGTATCATACTACTAATTTAAAATTTTGTCATACAAAATTATTTATCAGCGGACAAAAGTCACTTTCGTCATGACAAAATTCACTTTTGTTATACAGACTTGACTTTTGTTTATACCTAATTTGAAAATTGGGCGAAAAAAGTGAATTTTGTATTCAAATTAGTTTAGTTTGGTTTCTGTGAACTAATTTGCATACAAAATCGACTTTTGTTACACAAAATTGACTTTTGTGATACAAAATTTACAAAATTGACTTTTGTCTCAACAAAATTGACAAAATTGACCAATGTGAGACAAAATTTACTTTTGTCTCAACAAAATTGACAAAATTGAATTTTGTCTCAACAAAATTGAATTTTGTCTCACGAAAATCAATTTTGTCTCACGAAAGTCAATTTTGTCGTCACAAAAATGAATTTTGTCGTCACGAAAGTCAATTTTGTCTCAACAAAATTGACAAAATTGACTTTTGTCTCAACAAAATTGACAAAATTGACTTTTGTCTCAACAAAATTAACAAAATTGACTTTTGTCTCAACAAAATTGACAAAATTGATTTTTGTCTCAACAAAATTGACAAAATTGACTTTTGTCTCAACAAAATTAACAAAATTGACTTTTGTCTCAACAAAATTGACAAAATTGAATTTTGTCTCACAAAAGTTAATTTTGTCTCACAAAATTGAATCTTACCTCACACAATAGACTTTTGTGATATAATTTCCATATCAGGTAACAAAAGTCAATTGTGTATGCAAATATGTTTATATTTGCATACCTTTTAGACAAAATTGACTTTTGTCATGACAAATATGAATTTTGTCTACAAAAAATAATTTTGTCATGACAAAAGTCAATTTTGTCTACACAAATGAATTTTGTCATCACAAAATTGAAGTTCTCACAAAACAAGTCTGTAGCACATAGTTTTGTAAGACAAAAATGATTTTGTTATGACAGAATTGAATTTTGTACAAAACCACAAGAGTCCCATTCGGCGCCCCGTAATACGTAGCACTGTAGCATCATACACAAACTAGGTTTCACCACACACTTACTGTAGCATCATACATAGACTAGGTTTACCTTGACATGTAATACGTAGCACTGTAGCATCGTACATAAACTAGGTTTCACCACACACTTACTGTAGCATCATACATAGACTAGGTTTAACCTCACACTTACTGTAGCATCATGCACAGACTAGGTTTACCCTGACATGTAATACACAGCACTGTAGCATCATACATAGACTAGGTTCAACCTCACACTTACTGTAGCATCATACATAGCCTAGGTTTAACCTCACACTTACTATAGCATCATACATAGACTAGGTTTAACCTCACACGTACTGTAGAATCATACATAGACTAGGTTTAACCTCACACTTACTATAGCATCATACATAGACTAGGTTTAACCCTACACTTACTGTATAATCATACATACACTATGTTTAACCTCACACGTACTGTAGAATCATACATAGACTAGGTTTAACCTCACACTTACTGTAGCATTATGCACAGACTAGGTTTACCCTGACATGTAATACACAGCACTGTAGCATCATACATAGACTAGGTTTAACCTCACACTTACTGCAACATCATACATAGACTAGGTGTAACCTCAAACTTACTGTAGAATCATACATAGACTGGTTTAACCTGACATGTAATATGCAGCACTGTACCATCATACATAGACTAGGTTTAACCTTAAATGTATTGTCTCATCATACACCAATGGGTCTTCAATGCAGCGAGAAACTCCCGCAACAGAGACTTCATATTACTCTACACTAGGTTTAACCTTAAATGAATTGTAGCATCTACATAAACTGGGTTCAATCTTAAATTTACTGTAGCATCATACATACACTGGGTTTAACCTTAAATGTACAGTAGAATCATACATAGACTTGGTTTGACCGTACATGTTTTGTAGCATTATGCATACACTAGGTTTAACCTGAAATGTACTGAAGCAACATACATACACTAGGTTTAACTTTAAATGTATTGTAGTACATACATACACTAGGTTTGACCTCAAATGTATTGTAGCATCATACATACACTAGGTTTAACTAGACTAAACCGTACATGCATTGTAGCATCATACATTGACTAGGTTTAACTTTAAATGTACTGTAGCATCATGCATACACTAGGTTTAACCTTAAATGTACTGTAGCATCACACATAGACTTAGTTCAATCGTACATGTACTGAAGCAACATGCATATACTAAGTTTAACCTTAAATGTACTGAAGCAACATACATACCCTAGGTTTAACTTTTAATGTATTAAATCATCATACATACACCAGGTTTGACCTTAAATGTATTTTAGCATCATGCATACATTAGGTTTAACTAGGTTTAACAGTTCATGCACTGTAGCATCGTACATTGACTAGTTGTAACCTTAAATGTATTGTAGCATCATACGTAAACTAGGTTTAACCTTAAATGTACTATAGCATCATGCATACGCGAAGTTTAACCGTAAATGAACTATAGCATCATACATAGACTTGGTATAACCTGAAATATACTGTCGCATCATACATAGACTTGGTTCAACCGTACATGTACTGACACATTATACACTAGGTTTAACCTTACATGTACTGTAGCATCATGCATACACTTAGTTAAAATGTTTATGTATATGAGCATCATTCATACACTAGGTTTAACCTTAAATGTACTGTTGCATCGTACATTGACTTGTTGTAACCTTAAATGTACTATAGCATAATGCATACGCCAGGCTTAACAATACATGAACTGTAGTATCATACATAGACTTGGTTCAACCGTACATGTACTGCAGCATCATACACAAACTAGGTTTAAAATAGCATGTCCTGACACAGTATACACTAGGTTTAACCGTACATGTACTGTAGCATCATACATACACTAGGTTTAACCGTACATGTACTGTAGCATCATTCATACACTAGGTTTAACCGTACATGTACTGTAGCATCATTCATACACTAGGTTTAACCGTACATGTACTGTAGCATCATACATACACTAGGTTTAAAATAGCATGTCCGGACACAGTATACACTAGGTTTAACCATACATGTACTGTAGCATCATTCATACACTAGGTTTAACCGTACATGTACTGTAGCATCATTCATACACTAGGTTTAACCGTACATGTACTGTAGCATCATTCATACACTAGGTTTAACCGTACATGTACTATAGCATCATTCATACACTAGGTTTAACCGTACATGTAGCATTATGCATACACTAGGTTTATCCGTACTTGGATTGTAGCATCATGCATATAGTAGGTTTAACTGTACATGTACTTTACCATCATACATAACCTATAGCATCATAACATTAGGTTTAATGTACATGTATTGACACATTATACACTAGGTTCAACCGTTTATGTACTGTAGCATCATACATACACTAGGTTTAACCGTATATGTACTGTAGCATCATTCATACACTAGGTTCAACCGTAAGGGTAAGCAGATCCTGCTGTAACCTTTGATGTACTGTAAAAGTATTCACACTCTCAGTGTAACCCCACTTGTACTGTAGAAGTAGCCTCCACTACTCAATACTCAAGATACAGATTACCTGATGTGCAGTTAGCCCCTTCAGAAGCAAAATCACCAGAAAACACTATCACTAATCGCGCAAGTTAGTTTGTAATTTTTTATCTGATCTTGTAGGAAATCATAAAATCTCTTGGTCAAGTATTTTTATTGATGATGCTCTTTAATTTTTGGTTAATTGGTTATTGTTATGCAAGTCATTTACGAGATCAGGTTCTTCAGCTTTCCCTGAGTATGCCAACAAATGTCTTCCATTAAATATGCAACACATGTCTTTTATAACATGAAAGTTCAAGGTTAGATGAACCTGCTGGATGGACATACACACCTTAAATCATTCCATACACAAAATATAGTTGACCTACAGCTGATATATGCAGTAAGAAATGGACCTAATCACAAAATTTAAAATTGACCAAAGAACCATAAAAATGAGGTAAAGCTCAGATAGTATGTATTGAACTACAAAACTTAAATATCCTGATAATGCACATGCAAGATTTTAAGCATTCTGGTGTATATAGCTGTTAGGTTGTGTTGTCTATCCTGGATGACTGATACATGAAATGAGGTCAAGATCAAGGTAAAGTCAAACATGTCTGATGGACATCATACCTTGTCATGAAGCTTTATACCAAATAAATTTTTCCTATATCTCATGAAAAAAAGAAAATAAGCTGATGACAAAACTAATTTTCAGACCAGTCCATTCACCACAAAGAATGAAAGTTTGATGTTAAACCTCATTTAACTCACCACTTATGTGTGTGTCTATTCCGTGGCAGCAAATAAACTCAATATAGATATCAGGACAAAATTTTGTATATACTCCAGACGCGCGTTTCGACTACAAAAGACTATTATGTGACGTTCAAATCCCAAAAAGTTTAAAAGACAATTATTAAAGTATCAAGTTGAAGAGCATTAAGGACCAATTGTTCTGTTGAACTAACCAGTATACTGTACACTGACAATGATTGTTAAGAATATACCTTGATGTAGTGTATTTGTTATTTCCTAATCTGTTATTGTGGTACAGTGGTAGATCTACTTTTGACTCACATCAAAAGACATGATAAATTTTTCATAAAACTGATACTTTTCCACTTTGTGAGTCGACCACCATTGTGCTGATATTTGGTATTATATTGTATATATTTATTGCAAATCAAATATTATAAGTCTAATTTCAGTTCTTTGGTTCTTGTTTAACGATAACAACTGATTTCAGTATAATTTACATAAATATCCTTGCATACAGAGCATACAATTTTTATTAAAGTTAATAAATGTTTATTTCACATTTAGTATTATTATTTTTTTTTTACGTAAACTGTTTTGTTATAAATTTAAACATTAATTTTCTCAATTGAACTGTTTCGTATTTTCATGTCTGGACCTTTCATAGCTGACCATGTGGGATGAGTTTTTCTCAAAATTGAAGGCAGCACTGTTGCCTACAATTACTTATATCCACGTCCTTTGAACTTTGGTGGATAGTTGTCAATCATACCACATCTCCTTATCTTTATATACATATTATAAGGTCTGCTGTAATGACAACATCAACCAAGACTATTTGTTCTGTAATTTTAGTTATTTCTTAGAGGCTTGTGATTGGTCAGTCACATAATCTAAACACTTTTTTTTTGGAGGGAGGAAGGAGACAAATATAGTGTTGTTGATGATTATTTTTAATTAAACATAAACAAAATTTTGTTTCTAGTTTGATGATTTTTATTGCAATTGCCCTACTACATCAACCTATCGAATTAAATAAAATTATAAGACAAATTAATGCATAGTTCAACTATTTTACTGATGGTAAAAATGACATTATTAAACATACAAATATACAAAATAAAATAACATTCCATATAAAATCATAAAAAGGACTTTTTTCTTTTCTTATTTTATGATGTCCTGAATCTAAATAAAATTTGAGAACCTCTGATATATCATTCTGTTTTGTTGGATTGTAGCCCAGGTGTTTCCTGGCTTTCTCTATGCTGAAATAATGTGTCACTCCAGTCTTGAACACCTGAAAAAAGAATATTTCTTTAAAAAATATCAGATAAAGTTACCACTTTTTTTGGGTTGAAAATACTTTGAAGGCCAAGTTGTATGTATATGGGTAGGTGGCAGGCTTATATCTACCTATACAGATTATTGCAGTTTAAAACCATTAGAAAGCAAGTTTAAATTACACTAGACTCATTTGAAAGAATAACATCTTAGTAAACTATGGAGATGGTGTAATTTGGGTTTTGTTGGAACTCACACCTTCCTGTAATGTTTTATGTGTAGTATATCTAAAACTAGAATGTACAGAAGTTTTTTTTTGGAGAAGTTTTTAAATTTGTGAAACTTCATTTTCTTGCAGTAGAATCAGAAAACAAGAAAGAATTGACAAGAAAGGGAAGTTCCACTTACTTCAGTCCTGGTGAGCAAAGGTTGGAAATTATAAGCTCTGGCTACAAAGTAATGGATCCATTCTGTAAGGAAAGCTGCAATTGGAAAAACACAGTCATCTGGTTATTTTATATAAATGTCTTTTAAAATGAATAAATTGTGATACATGTATTAAAATGATTAAGTAATGTTACTTGGTCATGGTGAGATCTTTTCAGTTTTCGATTATGCATTTTATGAAAAAAATTGGTCATGGTTTTCTCAACATTAATATTTGTATAAAATTATATGCTTGATCATACTACTAATAGAAAAAGTGATGACTCTCAAAACATGACTATTTAGAATCCAATATATCATATCATCTCCGATATCCATCTATTTCATTACAAATCACAAATTTCTCCTTACACATTCATAATTCCATTTTAATCAGCTTTACACCTTTCCCCAGAAAAATCGTTATTTTTAATTAATATAAATTTGAAAATATTATATAAGATATGCCAGTCCAAACATGATATGGACAGAATTGTATTCACTTGAGAAATTTACACAATGTACAACTCCGAGTTTAACTAAATTGAATTAATATTTGTTCCCATGTGTCAAAGAAAACATTGATTTTTAACACGTCCAAGGATAGACAACTCATAATGACATGAAACACATACTTCACTTGTAACATAATCAATACAGCTAACATGAGGGTCTCGAAGCCAGTGGTAGTTTTGAAACCATTCCATAGGGACAATTTAACTGAAAATCAGCTTCAACTTTCCTGTTTTTTTACCTAATTAGGTCATACCAAAAAATTCATATATGTATATATAACAAATACATACAAAAATCCAACTGGGTTTTTTAAAAAAAGATCCCTTAGTGAAGCCCAACATAGTTTGAAATATCTAATATTTTTTAATCCCTTCTCCCACTCCCAAAATGATCCACCATATAAGATTTTCCCTTGAAAAATGAAAGAACAGAGCTCAATTGTCCCCTGCGTTGAACATATTTTATCTATGCATGGTACAAGGGCAATAACTAAAAATAGCATTTTTTTTATTCTTTAATACTTTTTATTTATATCTTAGAGAAATGAAGGCTTCATACCAACTTCAATGTTTTTCCATTATAATTCATATCTCCAAAGGAGGATAATCCATTAAAATATATGATCAAAACTTATTTTTGAAAGTACATGTATCTATAATATTGCTGATATAAACCTATGGTATAAGTTTCAAAACTTCTGGCAAGAATTGCACACATTAGAGGGCTTTATATATGTTGTGTACAAGTAATCATTTTGTACAAATTATAATTTGTACGGAAAAAAGCTGTTACACACAGTTTTTTTTTATTGCACTATCAGATATAAATGGCATTCATATATCAATTACATTTTCTGTCACCATCTGGGATTTTTTGTATTATTGTAAGTGGTCATTGAATAAAATAACTGCAGTGTGTATCAAGACTTCTTTTTGTAAAAAAAAATCCGTGTACATGTGTCAAATTTTGCTCAAATTGTTATTTGTACAAGCACTTTTTGTATAAATTACAATTCGTACAAAGTCAAAATACATATGATTTGTACAAATCATAATTTATCCAAAATGATAACTTGTACACAACATATATAATCAATATTTGCAAGGACATAACTCTTTTAAAAATAATTGATCAGCACTTAATTTTGAAGTCATAGAGATTGATGATATAAACCTATAATGTAAATTTTCTAAATATCTGACAAGAATTGGACACATTGCGGCACTCATAAGACAATTTTCGATTGAACTCAAGACATTGCTGATATAAACCTATGATATAAAATCTGGAAAGAATTGTATGTGTGAGAAAGCTCACAAGAACAGTCAATGAACCATGATTGAAGGTCAGGGCAAAACAATCGCTATAGAAATGAGAGGTGCCAAAGCTAATACTACTGCTTACCAAATATCATTGACTTTTCATAAGTCGTTGCCCTTAAACAAACTGAGTACACAGTATACATATGCTTACCAAATATCATTGACTTTTCATAAGTCATTGCCCTTAAACAAACTGAGTACACAGTATACATATGCTTACCAAATATCATTGACTTTTCATAAGTCGTTGCCCTTAAACAAACTGAGTACACAGTATACATATGCTTACCAAATATCATTGACTTTTCATAAGTCGTTGCCCTTAAACAAACTGAGTACACAGTATACATATGCTTACCAAATACCATTGACTTTTAATAAGTTTTTGCCCTTAAACAAACTGAGTACACAGTATACATATGCTTACCAAATACCATTGACTTTTAATAAGTTTTTGCCCTTAAACAAACTGAGTACACAGTATACATAGGCTTACCAAATACCATTGAATTAAAATAAGTGGTTTATCTTAAACTAACCTAATCACAAACTAATACATGTACTTTAAGCACATGTTTCAAAGTCAATAGACCATGACTGAGTTGTAATGACCAGGTATTCTCCATGGAAACCAGATAAACTAATGCTTATACAACTGCATACCAAATATCATTGAGATACCATTAGTGGTTCCCCATAAACTGACCTAATCACTAGTCAATAGACC
This sequence comes from Mytilus trossulus, assembly GCF_036588685.1. Taxonomy (NCBI): domain Eukaryota; kingdom Metazoa; phylum Mollusca; class Bivalvia; order Mytilida; family Mytilidae; genus Mytilus; species Mytilus trossulus. The sequence continues at coordinate 79,899,285 of NC_086379.1, forward strand.
TTGACTGAGGGGTCAAGCCAAGTAATCTCCATGGTAATAAGATGTGCCAATGCTAATACAACCATATACAAAACATTGTTGGCCTACCACTAGTGGTTCACCATAAACTAGTCCTTATCACAAACTAATAGATTGTTAACACTGAGGAGACAGAAACATCATACATATGTCTCTCTTTTTGACTCCACCAAGGCGAGACAAAATAAAGAGTTCTGAAGAGCCTAATTTCTTAAAAAAAAGCTCTTAATATGCAATTTCTTTTCACTTTTATTGTAATCAGTAATTTTTACAAACTTGTTAATCTTATCTATCTATCCTTTGTTTTGTTTTCTCTTTACAAATAATTGTTTCATTAAAATATCCTATATGTTGAATGGCAATTATAGTGATTTGAATTCTATGTAGATCTTATCATACTCATCATTTTTGGTGATCACAAAATTACAAAATATCGGCAAAACTTGGTATTTCAAAATATCTTACTTTGCTAATCATTTTTAATTTTTACAGTTAACCTTATAGTTATCTATTGTTATTTCACAGATAATTGCATAATGCCATAGACATCAAATATCAACCTAAGACAGAAAAAGATGATGAAGTATAACAACCAAGCTAGCTTTACTGAACTGGAAAATAATCAATTAAAAAAAAAAAGCAATACTTGAAAAAAGCAAAAAAGGGCATGTAGAATACAAGCCAGATGTATTTCTTGAAAGGGTTTTAAGTAGAACAATTAGGTTTCATTATATCAAAAAAAGATGATGATGGAAATAGTTGTTTGATTAAATACAATGAAATATTATTGTTCAATATACTAAACTCAATAGGAAAAGAAAGGTAACTCTAACTGCACCAAAGTGTGATATTAAATATCTTCTGAGTTGTCTTTCTTAGAACCAATTATTAAGTGATGTTTGGATGTACCTACCTATGAAGTATACTACTGATACAGGCAATGTCATTTTGGGCATTTTGTATCCTAATCCCTCAAACTGAAGAAAGAAAAAAAAGACATTAAGTTTGTGTCACAATTATAAATATTTTGTCCATTAAATTGAAAATAACAAAGTATAAAGTATTCAAAATACAGCAATACCAGACGTATAAAGCATTCAAAATACAGATTTACCAAAAGTATAAAGCATTCAAAATACAGCAATACCAAAAGTATAAAGTATTCAAAATACAGCAATACCAAAAGTATAAAGTATTAAAAATACAGCAATACCAAAAGTATAAAGTATTCAAAATACAGCAATACTTAAAGTATAAAAGTATTCAAAATAAATCAACACCAGTGTTTATACTAAACACACAAGGTTTAAATAGTTTTATGAATTTAGTAAAGTAATGAATTCCCAAAACAATATCAATATTTATAAAATTTGCTGTTATGACTTTTTTATAAATATTTTACAAGGTTGTAAATCAAGCTCGGTGATATTTCTCATAGACAACAATTATACTAATTTGAATTTAATAATAATAAAAAATGGGTATAAATATACAATGATCATGTCAATAATGTCATAACTAAAAACAAAATCAGTATATTATTGTAGACAAATACAAACTATTCATAACAACTCTAACATTATTTTGAAAGTATTAAAAGAATTTTACAATTTTTGCTATTCTTACGACCAACTAATGGTGTTTCCGGTTCTATCATACCTCATCATTTGATTTAGCAAGATATTATTGTGAATGAATTCTAGAATAAACAAACAAAACGATGAATTCAAGTTATATTAAAAATTTGACATATAAATGTTAGTAAAAGTAATATTTTCATAACACTGACTTACTAATGGTCTGAAAAATTCAAAAGTATTAACTGGAGCACCATCAGAGAGAAAATATGCTTGTCCTTTCTGAAAATAAAGAATAAATACTTTAGACAAGGCATATAAAAATGATCTCTTCAATTTTTATAAAATTTCTGTTGTAACTAAGACATAGGAAGCTATGTTTTGACATTGATAAAAGATATACATAACTTTATAGAGATACAAGTATTGGTAATCAGAAAAAATCTTTAAATTTGGAAATAAATCTTCTAAATGAACACAAAAGATGTTTCGATAAAAAATAAAATTGAAAAGTACAATATTGTAAAACATGTTGTTCATTGGTCAAAATTCTATTATGACGTAAAATTTTCTTGCTTCCCCTGAAATTCCCATTGTGACATTATAAAAAGATGATGTCACACAGAATTTACACATTTTTGTAAATCATTCTAATTTAAGTAAGATGAAATTTGCCTGCATATCGTCTAAAAATCAGCAGAGAAACAGATTCCACCGCACTAACTTGTGTAATATGATATTTATCCACTCTTGACAGTTAAATTTAAAAAAAAAATAAACACTCCGGGAGCCTTGTATTTTAAAATTTAGAATTGTCGCAATTGAAATATTATTGAATCACACATTGTGCAGTGGTAGAATCTATATTTATTTAACTTCACACACATAATGGCACATCAGTACAATCTAAGATTTCAAGTTCATCAGCAATAATTTCTAACTAAATATGATTTTAAAAGTAAAGTAACTTTTAATCTAATCAAATTTATGTATATAACCAATAATCTAATCAAAATAATTTATATAACCAATAATTTAATCAGAATATATATTCAACATCTGCAGATAGTTTTCACATTCCATTACCTAAAAGCTTAACTGAAATGTTGAAAAATTGTAATATATATAATTCTTGTCAATAGGCAACTGCTTGAACACCATGTGATTAATTGCAAAGTAGAAACAGCTATACATATTCTGTCTGTAGATATCTAGTACTCACAGCTAAACATAACTTGTCAGTTGACAAAATGCTTGACCACCATGTGAATGATTGCATAGTATATTCTGTCTGTAGAAAACTCTTGACCATAAATTATGTGAGCGATTACAAAGAAATCAAAGCTTAACATAACTTGTCTGTAGACAATGCTTGACCATCATGTGAAAAATTACATAGAACATACAGCTATACATTTCAAGTCAGTATACAATGCTTGACCCCAATATTTACAATTACAATGTACCAACAACTAAACATATCCTTCTGTAGACAATGTTTGACCACTATATGTATAGGTTATTGGGTTTTCTACACAAATATCATGAGCATGGTAAAACATTACCCTCAAGCCACAATTATTGGAAAGAGAGCGCCAGGAACAAGCAAAAAAGCTTCCCATTATTTTAGGCAGCATATATTTTATGATATCTTAAAGAAGACAAGAGTGCACATTCTAAATGCTTTAGTAAAAATGGTTTATTTTATGTTGATAGTCCTCAAAGTTTTATTACATTTTCACATAAATCTTCAACATTTATTTCAATACGGTCAAGGTAAGATAAACCAAGCCAGACAGACATTACAATAATTTCATACACCAAATATAGTTGACCTATTGCCTAAAGCATACAAGAAACAGACTCAACATTAACCAATGAACCTTGAAAATGATGATGTGAAGGTCATATGAACCTTGAAAATGATGTGAAGGTCATATGAACCTTGACAGACCGAAAAGAACATCCTACAATCATTCCATTCATCAAATATATTTGACCTGTTTTGTTGTATCTTAGAAAATGACTGAACTTCTAAAACACTGAAAAATGAACCTAGAAAATGAGATAAAGGGCAGATGAATCATACCAGATAGACATGCACACCTTACAATCATTCCATGCACAAAATAAAGTTGACCTACTGCTCAAAGTATCTGAGAAACAGACCTTATGAGTAATCATGTAATTTTTACCTTGATCACTTATCCATGTATTGAGGTCAAGGTCAGATAAAACTAGTTTGACATTCATGAAGACCTTGCAAGGAATTAATATACCAAATGAAGTAATTGTATTATTCATAAGAATTGAGAAATTTTGAAAACAAAAAGCAATAACTAATCACAATATATAAGAATACAAAGTACTCACAGCTATGCATTCTCTGTCTGCAGACAGTGCTTGACCAGCCAGTATATGTCCCTGAACCAAATTATCTACATGTAGAAAGTCCTGTAAAGTTCCACCTCCATATGTCATTATCATAAGACCTTGTTCCACATAACCCTGCAAAAAAAAGAGGAGAAAATAAAGAATTTTTTATTTTAGTTCAACAGCATTTAAAATTGAATGTCTTTTATAACAATAAACAAGAGGCTGTCACAATGACAGCAAACCGGATTTATTAAAATTTAATTGTGTCCTGCCAATATCACAAGAACCATAACTGATGATCGTTGAAAGTGAACATTGACAAAATCACACTTGACCTCCATTTTGTCATCAGTAACAACATATCAAAATTTGAAAAGCTTTGATTGAACAGTTCATGAGAAAATGCACAGACACGACTGGAAAAGCCATTTTTCAATCTTTCAAGAACCATAACTCCTGAACGGTAAATCACCATTATTAAACTTGACCGGTTGAACGGTTCATGAGTAAATGCATGGACAACATTTGGTTGCCGCCCGCCAGACTACCTGACCACCCGGTTGCCCCCGTACATCCCCAAATCAATAACCAGTCACTTTTGTTGCTGGGCCATAAAAAACTGATACCTGATAATTCTGATACAAGGAATATTTGTTCAAACATCATGTCAAGCCTCTCACATTATACCAAAAACTGATTTTACAAAAGAGTCACATATCATATTCAAAGTGAACTCATACAGTTTGACAATAGAATAAAGTAATAAACAATAGCAAATCTGGAAAGAAAGATTTGATTTTATGTTTACTCCTCAAAGTTAACTAAATTGAGCAAAAATCTTTAAAAACTAAGAAGCACATGAAAAATATCATAATATTGTCATACCTAACACTGCATCTTACAGCTCTAAAATACTTTATTGTTTTGGAAAGATTTGTGCATGTTTGTTTTTCATTGCCTCCTATCACCAGCATTGTATGAGAAAACAAGTCAATTAACAGATACAAACACAATGGCCTAATAATCAAAAAGAGGTTTTTTTCTGCTAGGGGCCAAATTGTACTACCATTTAAGGTAAGAGTATATCACTCGTCACTTAGTTTAATTAAAATGCTGTCCTTTTCATTGTTGTTTCATATTTATTTTACACAATAATTTTAATAATTTCGACATTTTTTTCATTTTTCTATCAGCTGAAAAAAATAATTATCAATTATAAACTAAAATAATCTAAATTAATTGTACTAAAAATCCTCAAATATATAAACCAAACTATATTTGATTAGTATAAACTCAGACTATCTAACATTTTGCTGTCAGCAAAATTTAAACACAATTTGCAGATTATAAAAAATCTTTTGGGATGAAAATTTAGGATTAAACTTTGTAGATGTCAGTTATCATTACACATTTGATCTATCACCTATACAATAGTTTTTAAATGAAACAAGTCTTCTTGATCATCCCTAGGTTTTTTTTTTATTAAAAAGTAACAAAAAGATTATTATATTATACTAAGGAGTGTACTAATGTTGGAAGTTTTCCTATCAAGTAAACAAAGCCTCCAGGTTCCCGTTTCCATTTAATTTTCCAAATCAATAACAAGTTTTACTCAATATATCAAAATTCTGTAAAAAATGCAATTCTGCAAATCAGTCTGTCAATCATACATTGATAATATTTGCATATTTAGAAAGTTAGAATTTGTATGATATAAAATCATACCGAATATTATTGGAAGAGACTACATATAATGAAGTTCACATAGTATGTGCACTTCTGAATTAAACTAGAGGCTCTTTATAAGATCCTCTGTTGCTCACCTTGGTCTATGTGCATATTAAACAAAGGAAACAGATAGATTCATGACAAAATTGTGTTTTGGTGATGGTGATGTGTTTGTAGATCATATTTTACTGATCATTCTTGCTACTTACAATTTTCTCTATCTGTAATGAACTTGTTCTTTAATTACAGAGGAAAACATTTTGTAAAAACTTACCAAAATTTACCAATTTAAATTAATGAAAATTGTTAAAAATTTACTGAAAAAGGCAATAACTCCTTCATGGGTCAACTGACCATTTTGGTCATGTTGACTTATTTGTAGATCTTAATTTGCTTAACATTATTGCTGTTTACAGGTTATCTCTATCTATAATAGTATTCAAGATTATAACCAAAAACTGCTAAATTTCTTTAAAAATTACCAATTGGGGGGCAGCAACCCAACAACCAGTTGTCCAATTCATTTGAAAATTTCAGGGCAGATAGATATTTACTAGATAAACAAGTTTAACCTTGTAACATTTGCTTTAAATGCTTTGGTTTCAGAGTTATAAGCCAAAATCTACATTTTACCCCTATGATCTTTTAGCCATGACGGCCATCTTGGTTGGTTGGCCAGGTCACTGCACACATTTTTTAAACAATGATTGTGGCTAAATTTGGTTAAATTTGGTCCAGTAGTTTCAGAGAAAAACATTTTGTAAAAACTTACCAAAATTTACAAAAAAATGGTAAAAAATGACTATAAAGGGCAATAACTCCTTAATGAACATTATTGCTGTTTACAGTTTATCTCTATCTATAATAATTTTCAAGATAATAACCGAAAACGGACAAAATTTCCTTAAAATTACTAATTCAGGGGCAGCAACCCAACAACCCATTGTCGATTCATCTGAAAATTTCAGGGCAGATAGATCTTGACTCAATCACAATGTCAGATTTGTTGTAAATGCTTCAAATGGTTTCAGAGTTATAAGCCAAAATATACATTTTACCCCTATGTTCTATTTTTAGCCATGGCGGCCATCTTGGTTGGTTTGGCGGGTCACACAACACAATTTTTAACTAGATACCCCAATGATGATTGTGGCCAAGTTTGGTTTAATTTGGCCCAGTAGTTTCAGAGGAGAAGATTTTTGTAAAAGTTAACGACGATGGACAAAGGACGCCAAGTGATGAGAAAATCTCACTCTGACCTTTGGGCCAGGTGAGCTAAAAATGACTTTTCTGCACAAATTTTGATTTATTTTTAGTAACTTTGAGGTATTGACCTCAAAATGAAAAGGGATGTTCCTCTCACCATTTGTGACATATATACAAATTTCACATGTTGTATTTGATAACACATTCAGTATTAACTTTACTGCAAAAAAAGTCAGTCTATCTGTAGTAAATAAGATCATCATGACCTTTGACCTGGTGACCTCTAAATTAAAATGGATCTTTCTCTCATTATATGTGACTAATTTATAAATATAAGTCTTGCAATCCAACATAAAAATTTTGAGTAAATGAAACTAAAATGACTGACGTCTCATTTCCTGATATGCTGACCCCTCAGTTTTTTAAGTCACACCTGTCATGACAAATTGGTTGTTTGGTAGATTGGCATACAAATTTGATTCTGGTATCCCTCTTGATCATTCACACTTACTTTGGTAGAAATTGTTTCAGTAGTTTCAAACTAGAGGCTCTAAAGAGCCTGTGTCGCTCACCTTGGTATATGTGAATATTAAACAAAGGAAGCAGATGAATTCATGACAAAATTGTGTTTTGTTGATGGTGATGTGTTTTTAAATCTTACTTTACTAAACAGTCTTGCTGCTTACAATTATCTCTATCTATAATGAAATTGGCCCAGTAGTATCAGTGGAAATGTTAATTAAAAATTTACAAATTTTATGAAAATTGTTAAAAATTGACTATAAAGGACAATAACTCCTTAGGGGGTCAATTGACCATTTTGGTCATGTTGACTTATTTATAGATCCTACTTTGCTGAACATTATTGCTGTTTACAGTTTATCTTTATCTATAATAATATTCAAGATGATAACCAAAAACAGCAAAATTTCCTTAAAATTACCGATTCACGGGCAGCAACCCAACAACTGGTTGTCAGATTCATCTTCCAATTACAGGGCAGATAGATATTGATCTGATAAACAAATTCACCCCAAGTCAGATTGCTCTAAATGCTTTGGTTTTGAGTTATAAGCCAAAAACTGCATTTTACCCCTATGTTCTATTTTTAGCCTTTGTGGCCATCTTGGTTGGTTGACCTGGTCACGCCACACATTTTTAAAACGAGATACCCCAAAGATGATTGTTGCCAAGTTTGGATTAATTTGGCCCAGTAGTTTCAGAGGAGAAGATTTTTGTAAAGATAACTAAGATTTACGAAAAAATGGTGAAAAATTGACTATAAAGGGCAATAACTCCTAAACGGGTCAACTGACCATTTCGGTCATGTTGACTTATTTATAGATAATACTTTGTTGAACATTATTGCTGTTTACAGTTTATCTCTATCTATAATAATATTCAAGATAAAAACCAAAAACAGCAAAATTTCCTTAAAATTACCAATTCAGGAGCAGCAACCCAACAACCAATTGACTGATTCATCTGAAAATTTCAGGGCAGATAGATCTTGACCTGATAAACATTTTTATCTCATGTCAAATTTCCTCAAAAGGTTTTGGTTTTTGAGTTATAAGCCAAAAACTGCATTTTACCCCTATGTTCTATTTTTAGCCGTGGCGGCCATCTTGGTTGGTTGACCAGGTCACGCCACACATTTTTAAAACTAGATACCCCAAAGATGATTGTGGCCAAGTTTGGATTAGCTTGGCCCAGTAGTTTCAGAGGAGAAGATTTTTGTAAAAGATTACTTTAATTTACGAAAAATGGTTAAAAATTTACTATAAAGTGCAATAACTCCTAAACGGGTCAACTGACCATTTTGGTCATGTTGAATTATTTGTAGATCTTACTTTGCTGAACATTATTGCTGTTTACAGTTTATCTCTATCTATAATAATATTCAAGATAAAAACCAAAAACAGCAAAATTTCCTTAAAATTACCAATTCAGGGGCAGCAACCCAACAACCGATTGACCGATTCATCTGAAAATTTCAGGGCAGATAGATCTTGACCTGATAAACATATTTACCCCATGTCAGATTTGCTCTAAATGCTTTGGTTTTTGAGTTATAAGCCAAAAACTGCATTTTACCCTTATGTTCTATTTTTAGCCCTGGCGGCCATCTTGGTTGGTTGACCGGGTCACGCCACACATTTTTTGAACTAGATACCCCAATGATGATTGTGGCCAAGTTTGGTTTGATTTGGCCCAGTAGTTTCAGAGGAGAAGATTTTTGTAAAAGTTAACAACGACGACGGACGACGGACGCAAAGTGATGGGAAAAGCTCACTTGGCCCTTCGGGCCAGGTGAGCTAAAAATAAGATCTTTGAAAAAGTTCATGAAATGCAGAAAATGGATGTTAAAGAGTGGTAAAAGCTGACCTAGACAAAAGGTGGTCTAAAATAATGCATAAATGCCAGACAAGTAATCTGATAGGCTAGGATCTCTAACTTTATTTCTAAAAATCTTATTTGTAATTATAACACTTCATTCATTATTTAATGACATCAATATGACAGCTTCATTATAAAGGGGAAATTGGAGATTATTTTGGTTGACAGAGAAATTGAGTACCTGATATAAAAACTATTGTTTAATACTTTAATTCTATTGTCTGAGAAAGCATGCATGTTAAGAAACAGCTAAATTACTAACAACAGTCAACTCAAGAGTATAACATTGAAGCGTTTTGTAAGTTTTTAGTCCATTTTCTCAAATATTCAATAACTGATTTATAGTGTTCAATTATAAAATCTATTTCCCTATCAAATAATTCTATCATAGTGATTCTAATACAGCAATCACATACAAAATATTTGCAGCTACTGAAAGTCAGCTCATGGGACTCAACATGCTGATAGAATAATATTGCTGTTCTACACTCTAATACTTGTAACTGTATGTCCACAGTATGAGTATATTTCATGAAGCAACATCATGAACAAGACTGGAAATCTACCTCATTCATTTAACAAAATATCTGAATGAAGTTGTTTCTAGGGGCCTTGTTCCAAAGTTGTTCAAATGTTAATCAATTTATCAATTAGACTGCCAGTATGAGATTCATTACGTAAAAACTGCAAACTGCTCACAAATAAATTAATCATAATTTCAAATGAAATTGTTGTCTATTTATGAATCTATTGCTACATTTATTTTAATTTGAACTAGTGCCACCACACTCCTAATAAGATTCTGTGATGATATTGACTAAATGTATCTATGCACTGCACCCGGTAAGTGATCAAATTACATAAAATATAATTCGATAAATGTCGAGTCCTTGAAATGTAACTTGACCACTAATCAAAGAATCAATGAAAATTTCATCATTGTATCACGACTGTCCATCTAACAACAATTATCTCCGTGTTCAATTGACAGTCATGTCACCCAGGTTATTTTTGTAAAGTCATATATTATGTAACGGATTTTTTTAACAGGAAACTTTCGACATAGAATCTGGAATTGGATCGAATGTCCCATACACAATAATAAAGTGGTTTCATAAAGTTAAAACTATCACTAACTTGTTGATTAAATATCTAATACTTTGAGACAATATTGTTTGGGTTGTGTTAATCACAAAATCGGTAATCACTGAAGACAGGATGTGACATCATCAAGTGATAGATCGAAGAATATTGGTTCTTGTACGTCAAATTGTGACCTTAACTTGTAGAAGTTGGTGAAAAACACATCCATCATATCCATGATTAATGTAGTTATGATCAAGTATACATTGAGTAAATGTCTGATAGTCTCCAGAGGTTTAAAGTTACTCCGGAGGAAATTGAAAGACTTAATTGGCATATGTTTTGATTAAATTATATCTAGTCCTAGCTCCCATCAGCATGAAAGTCAAACTTGACGTAGATATATATTTTTTTCTTCTGAGTTTTTAATATATGTCGTTTTTAATAAATCTCATGGAATATGATGACTGTTTCACCATGCTCAGTACAAGAGATAGTCCCTTAGTTTATTTCAACCTTTTGAATACTTGTCTAGTCACATAGCTTATGTAACATTTCTTACTGTTGGTGTAAAGATTTTTGTTTGATGCCACAAATATACATTGACATTTCATGTCTAGACTCAAATCTATGACTATTTACAGGGAAATTACGCTTTTTCAATAATCATGAGAATTGTTTCATTACTTTTTCTTTAAATATTTCAGACAATTCCTGCAAAAAAAACACATTTACTGCATTCCAATTTATTTTTTTCTGTTCTAATAAATTCTTAAGTATGATCAATGTAGACACTGATTACTGCAAAAAGTTCTTCCTTTTAAATAATTTAAAGCTCAGAGATATAATAAGTCTGGTTTAAACTATAAAAAGTTACCCTTTTACACTTTTTTCTCGTTAACATTTGTACTTCAATGATAAAAGATCCAAATATTTAACAATTAATCAAACAGATAAGCTTAACTAAATGCACTTTTATTTATTTTTAAAAGTGTGATAAATCACTAACTTTTTCCTGGCTAGACTGGTCATTCTGGACACAATAATTTACAGTAAGACAATTGAAGGATTATATAACCCCCCAGGTACGATTTGATAGATCTGGCTAAAGCTAGCCATCATGAACGATTCGATTGACCAAGATCCAATGTGATCTGTTAATCTTATTTGTGAATATCCAGTGTTATACTGTGCAATGACAAAATCCTGTTTCTGGGCATACAAAACTTGACAATTGAATTATTAGTCCTAGTTTCAACATTACTATGTGTCTGTCCCAAGTTAGTAACCTCATCATTCTAATTGTTTTTTTGTCATTTAGGTAATTTGCTGTTTAATTTATTCACAAATTTTTAAGCACTGAGGAGCTTGACTGTTAACTCAATTTTACTCAGTAAACAACTTTAGCTTATTTCTATTGTTTGGTTGCTGTCTAATTGACATATGCCCCTTGTCTCCTTTTATTCATATTCAATACTTGCAGACTTTCAAAATCCTTTAAACAAGTCAAATATTCGATGACCCAAACCACATTTTATTTAACAAGGAGCAAAACAATCTGTTGGCTTACATTACCATTTTTGGATAAAAGATGAGTATGTTTCTGCGTCTATCCTGCCAATATGTATTAAACCCTTTCTCACCAAAGTTCTAGGTATATGTCTTTTTTCTCCAGGTCCATAAACTCCTGCTAATCTCAGGGCACATGTACATAAACCATCAGTACCGTTAGCAGCTAATACTTTCTTCTCGGCTATACTTTTTGTTCTGGAATAGTGATCAGGGTGCTGTAAGAAAATTCAAAACACTATTTAAAGATTGAACATGAAGTACTTGAAATCAAAACATTTTTAATAAAATTGAGAATGGAAATGGGGAATGTGAATAAGAGACAACAACACAACCAAAAGACAATAAATCTTCTACCAGCACAATGTCTGAAATGTGTTGAATGTACATACATTTTATAGTTTATATTTTTAATGCAAAAATCATTAGACCAAAACTCAAAACAATTGATGCTATAATGTAATGATTCTATTCTATTCTATTCTACCATATAGTGACCGCCTTCAACAAATTGAAGATTATGTCACAGGAGGAAACTTACAACAAGACATAGATTGGAAAAATGTACAATTTTTAAAAAATAGGAAAAATTTAAAATTTAAAATGTTTTGTATAATAAAGTAAGATGTTGTAATTGAGTTAATATTGATGCTTTGAGATTGAAGATTTGAAAGAGTCGACTGAAGTGCAATTTACAATGTTGTCCGGTAGTTTGTTCCAGTCGGTGATAGTTCTTGGAAAATATGACTCTTTTCTGTAATGATTACTAGTTTTCCCCAGCTATCTGTAATGCTAGATGTGACAATTGTAAAAGGATCTTCTTTTAAAGCAGACTTGAAGTTTTCATCCAGAATCTGTTTTTATCATGTTTAGATAATTCAAATGTATAATTGTGGAACAGTAATTCCAGAAGCAGTGAAAGTTAACCTTGACCTGATTTTTTACGACAGGTAATTATTTCCAAAAGTGACAAGTCCAAACAAAAGTGCAATTATATCATGATTTGGAAATTGATTTTAACCATTTTTTTGACACTTAAAGGGATAAATGGTTGGCCATTTGCTGTCTAGCAACAATTATTACATGTTTATTTAGAACAAGATGATGTTAACATGATATGAAAATGATCTCTGCTTTGATCCAGAATGACACACTGAGCTTTAGTTTTAAAGTGCTATTATCAATGATTATTTTTTTTTATATCTTTACTAATCTTATACATAACTCCTCCCACTTAAAGTTTTCTGCATTCAGATTTTTTTATAAGGCATGCAATACATTTTTGTTAAATGGTCACATATATTGATTAACAATGGAAAAAAATAACAAAATGAGGCGATGTGGTCAGATTGCTAAAGAGTAAAAAAAATCAAGGCTAAACAACATAAGGATCTAAACAATCATAGGTTATGATATAGTTGACAAAGCTCATATCTTATAGAAAAAAAACATATTCTGCAGACATTGAAACTTTTTGAAAGATTTGTAGAGACTTTTTATTAAATCCAGAGACTAAAATAAATAATATAATTATACATTATCTCATTCCACACTTACTTTCCTATTCAAATTTTGTATTTAGAAAAAAAAAAACTGAAAATTTTTAAACCAGAAATGTAAGAGAAGAACAGATTTATGCAGCCATTTTTTTATGTCTATATGTTCTGATTCATTCATAACTGAAACCAGTTGTAATTAAATTGCATAAATTTCATTTAATCAAATTAATCACAGCACAGTTACACTGCTTGACATTTAAAAAAAAACAATGCTACAAAAACATTCAGTTATTAATTTTGTGCATTCAACAAAATACACTCGTTTACATTTGTAGTTGCTTCAGATCGTAGAATAAATCTACAAGGCTGTTACCATTCTTGTCACGTCAAGACCATATTTCAGAATATTATGTCAACAATACGGTTCTTAGAATCAAGTACTTTATGGTATTTACAACAGAGAAGTCTATCCTAATACCATAATTGACAAACAAAATAACAATTAATACAGTCTGGAATTGTCATGAAAAAATGGATACATCACTACAGAATGGGAAAATTAGATAAGATTGCTATTTTAGATGGTATAAGGAAATTGCTGTGCAAATCTATTGATCATGTTGTCACAGTAAAGTGTTCTAGATTGAATATAAGTATAGAGTAGTGAATGTAACACAGTCATCGGTCTTTCTATGTAATTACAAAAATGGGCGATGTCTATCATTAGACAATAGCGTAACAGAGGGGAACTGACCATGGGTTAGTTATCTTATTTTAATCATTTAAGAATCAGGACAATCTTTTACTTCATACTATTGGAATTTTCTTAATATGATAAAGTTAGCTATGAGTAATCTTGTTTTTCCTTTGAATATAAAAAAAAAGATGAAAACCAGCTTAAAAGCAACATGGATGAGCCCCTTATGCCTTTGATAAATCTGTGGTCATCTTTTTTTTTCCTAATTAATTGTCACTGATATATATGGGAAAACTGTATCTAGTAAATGAATTACTGAAACAATATTGTAATTTTGTTATTCTACAAAGCCACAAGTGTCCTGCAAGTAAATAAAATATATTTGATTATTTCTCTCTTTGTTATAGAAACAAAAGATATAATGTAATAAAGAGCTTCATAAATGTCAATAAAAAGACGGGAAGATGAATGAAATGTTGCTTTTTCCAGCTTAAATATAAACAAACTTAAGTCCAGAATTGCTTTAGAATTTATATTACCGATTCTCTTTTTGACAGAGAGTTTCCATTATTTATCTTAGATTAGCATAAAGTAATTGTATTTTATGTGTTGTTTTAATATTGTTTTATTGGTTTGGTATAATTTGATTGGTGAGTAGTGTGATTCTGACTGAGAATGGTTTAATACTGCTTCCTTTTGTTCTATAAGTGTACTTGAATGTTGTAGCCGTTACAGGAAGACATGGCATACAATTAATGAGGGTCTTTTACATGTTCCTAATCTTGTTAAAACTTGTCTGGATCACAACCATTAACACATTTTTAAAATAATTAAAAAAATGGGTTATTAAAGTACAATTCCTTTTTCTTTATATCCCAGATAACTTTAGGTGGAAGAAAAAAGTAAAACATTTTTGTTAATAGTAATGGCTTTAAATAGGCATCTATTAATATCTGAGGGGGGATAGGAGGGGTTCTGATCCTGAAATCCTGGACTAAAAAACATGAGATCCCGAGGTCCTGAATTTAAATAAAGTAAATCCTGACGTCCTGAAATCTGTAAAAAAAAATAATCCCAGATCCTAAAAGGGTCAATCCCAAAATCCTGAGCTTAAAAACCCGATCACAGAGTCCCGATAAAGGTCCTATCCCCCCTCATATCTATATGATTCTATATTTGTCAGATTTTTGCATGAAATAAATTGATTGATGATTAGCTTATGCATGAAATAAAAAAAACTAAATACATTTGTACTAAATGCAATTTCATACGATATGCCATGGAGAGCAGGAAGATGTCCAATAATTACATTAATTTTATTTTGCACTTAGTAAAAGGTAAAGCCAATGATATGTTTTTGCAATAAAGACGTAATGACAAGTGTGAACTATATTGGCATGTGTCTTTGAGATAAATATGTATGACAGTCTTATATCATACTTTAAGATAAATATGTATGACAGTCTTATATCATATTTTCAATTAAGCCACTTGCAATTCATGAAAAGTAAATATTCTTAAGATGCAAGGAAATTGCTATTCTGGGAAATAAATACATCCATAAAAAATATTTTTTTAGCAAACATTTTAACAAAAGAAGAACATGTATAAGCTTCGTCTTCTGCGTAAAATGAAGAGTTACTCACCCTGTGCTAATTTAATTACAGGGGAGATAACACATGACTTGGCAATCAACTAATATAACCAATCAACCGTGACCACTCTTTACTACTCTATCATACAATATTTTATAAATAACAATGCACTTATGCAGTCAAATGACTTTCTTGTCATTTAAATTGAGTCATTTACAAAAGTTCAGACTGTGATAACTGGTGATGTATTCTTGTTTTATCTGCTTCAGTTAGTGTCGTCTAGGACAAAGCAGCCATTTTGAACATTTTGACTAAACGGCGAAATAATATCATTTTTATTAAGGAAATTAAGAAACATGAAAGTTAAACTTGATTAAAACTGACAGAATATCAATAAACAAAGCAAAACAAAATTTCTGTTATAAATTGCTCCATATTTTGAATGCAGAAAATTCATCTGAAAAAATAGGAAGTTTTCTCAGTTCTACAGCTGTCCAAATATGTTCACAAATTTTACAAATTTGTTTAAACTAGATGATGTGTATACAAGACTGATGTTGACCCTAAGAGAAATAAAATAGAGGACTCGAATGCCCCTGGTCAAGCTGTTTAATTTTCAAGTTAAAAAGGGATTACTCTAGAACAATGATTTCTCACTGCCCAAATTTGAACTCTGTCTCCAAGTTTTTATTTTAAGCATTATGTATGAGCAGGAACAAATTATACATGTATTGATACACTGTTCCCAGGTATGAGTGCAGTGGAAATATTAGAATTTAATAATTTTCAAAGTTTTAAAGGGGCATTACTTAAGAATGGTAAACAATTCTTAGAATTGTGTATGAGTTCAAACAATTAAGATGAAGCAACTGAAGTTAGAATGCAGTTTTTTTTAATGGCAATTTTCCGAGTTACAAAGACCAAAACTTGAGATAAGTAAGTGACCCGATGCCCACATTAAAACTCTGTATGCAAATTTGGTTATAAGCATCATGTATGAGTTTCATGAAATTTGTATGAGTTAAACTTAAAAAGGTCAAAGAAAATGCAACAGACATAAGGACAGAAGGAAGGTTGGACAGATATACAGTCAAGGGTAACACTAATTGCCCCTGTTGCTTACAGAAATTAAATAATATTTTTTTTACTTAAATGCATATTTCAAAAGGAGCAGATCAAAAATCTTATGATCATAAGGAACTTCACTACCTATACAGTAAGAATTTACTTCTAGTCAAAAAAAGATAAATTATAGTTGAATGTTTATAACAAAGTAATTTATGAGAATCATAACCCAAGTTGCCCTAAGATTAAATGTCAGTCTGGGTGACCTAAATGTTCCTGCATCAAAACTGTAGCAGTGAAATGTCTCATAATGACTGCCATGTCTGGTCCTTATGACAGAAACTGTCAAGTTTCTAAAGTTTTGCCATAAATGGAAAAGTTGAATCAAGCACTTCAAGCATTAAATATATCTAAAGTAATCCACATATTTAAGAACTGCTCACTATGAAGCACAAAAAGGATGCATAGGAAGTATTATTCATAAAAAAGATTCCTGATCATGACAAATACAACACTAAGCAGAAGTCCCTAAAGAATCAAAAATGTAGATCCCAAATTGTTTTAGAAGAATATTGTATTGAAATATCACAGGCCTAGTTGTGATTTATTGTCCTACACAGATACAAGAAGAAGTGGGAAATTCATCAATATGTCAAGTTTTACAAGTGCATTAAATTCCAGTAATTTATACAACCAATTAATAATCTATTTTCAAATTTGTTTCAGTTCACATTTGTTTTTTGTTTATGTATCTGTAGCATGTCACTGTATTAAGGGCATGCCATACAGTAGCAAGGGCAGATAATAATGCGTCCAAATAAAACACGGTCTTCTCTCTCAAAAACTTTGCTAATTATAATCAATTCATCCAAAATTTTCAAAAAAATCACTTTTTTTATGAAGTTGGTTATGTCAATTTGAAAGCATTTGCAAAGGAAAACAAATATATTGCTTGTTTGAAGCTACTGAAGAGCATACAACTCGAGGCAAGTGAAGACTGAATACTTACACCAATAAAGTGGTATGTGAATATTATCCTTATTTGGTATACAGCTAAAATAGCAGAACAACAATCAAGGATACATTGGCTGACTTTTGAGTGGAAATATTTCAAGCATCTTCAAATCAGTGCTAGAGGCCATCTTGAACCTGCTCTTTGTCAAAAGGTTGCATAGTGACTTAAAGACAAAGAACAGCAATGAAAGCACTGTTCATAAAATTTTGGTTTTATTAATAAAATTGAGAATGCAAATAGGGAATGTGTCAAAGAGACAAGAACCTGACCAAAGAACAGACAACAGCCACAGGCTACCAATGAGTCTTCAACACAGCATGAAAATCCTGCACTCAGAGACAGGCATGTGAAGGGATTTTAAATCATGAATTATTACATCATTTACCTTTTTTTCTGTCAGAGAGAGAACTCAATTCTTTTGTTCTCTACTTATTGAATATCATTAAATATATGCAAAAAGTGCAATAAACAAAACAATACTCCTGCAAAAAAGCAATCAGTCATAATTAAAATACACCATCACCTTTCAATATTTCATGATGTAATTTGAAATATGCCATAACACATTTGAAATATTTATGAAAAATATTGAGTTTCTATTTTGTATGAAACATAATCAATAGTTAAGTTTTTTTTCAATTACAAAATTTGGTGAATTTTCCAATAATTATAAGATCCATTCTAAAGCAAAACACAGTTCTCTATAGACAAAGTTCCAACGACCTGTCTTTCAAACATGACAACTGAGAAATTAAGATAAACAAAACGAAAGACAGAAACATGCACATTCCATTTTCTAAATGAATAGGAAATGTGATGCCATTTATAAAAACAGAAAGTGGAGGTTAAGTACACAAAACAGACAAGAATGAAAGAAAATACAATTGAGTTAGATTATCAATAACATCCAATATTTGACCTTATTCCATTTAATATGAATGAATGTGGTCCATATCCAAGATTTCTGTAAACAATTCACTTTGTCAAATGAGTCCTTTATGTTATTACAATAAAAATAGAACTATGCAAGTGATGTAGAGAAAACCTAACATCACTAGCATTACTATTACTATAACTTAAGTCTTGCTAAATCAACTATACATTGAGGTTTGGTCCCATGTTCATCTATCCCTTTGTTCCTAGTTTAACTTAAGTCTTGCTAAATCAACTATACATTGAGGTTTGGTCCCATGTTCATCTATCCCTTTGTTCCTAGTTTAACTTAAGTCTTGCTAAATCAACTATACATTGAGGTTTGGTCCCATGTTCATCTATCCCTTTGTTCCTAGTTTAACTTAAGTCTTGCTAAATCAACTATACATTGAGGTTTGGTCCCATGTTCATCTATCCCTTTGTTCCTAGTTTAACTTAAGTCTTGCTAAATCAACGTTACATTGAGGTTTGGTCCCATGTTCATCTATCCCTTTGTTCCTAGTTTAACTTAAGTCTTGCTAAATCAACGTTACATTGAGGTCTGGTCCCATGTTCATCTATCCCTTTGTTCCTAGTTTAACTTAAGTCTTGCTAAATCAACGTTACATTGAGGTCTGGTCCCCTGTTCATCTATCCCTTTGTTCCTAGTCTGGGTTATTGATTTCAAGGTAACTGTATCATACAACAGATTATAATCAAAGTTTTCAATGTTAATTACAGGCTTCTGTTAATCTTATTTCGCAAGAAAACTCAGCAAATAAGGTAATTTATAACTGGTAAATATATGAAGATTGATGTTTGCAAGATCAAAAATGTGAAAGATTCTATTGCATATCTTTTTTATCATTTCATTCAAGTCCTTTCCTTAGATAACTGCAACTTATACAGATTTTCAAAATGCTTATTTGAATTTGCATTTTCTCTTGTATAAAATTCTTTATAAACTAAATCTTAATCAATGTTGAAAACAAAATTTTTATGTCAAAAAATCAAATCCATAGTTTGCATTTTTGTTATAACTTCCACAGAAAAAAATACCTTTTTTCAACTTTCTTTTTCCCTGGTAAACACATTCAGGAAATCAAACATATATTGTTTACTAAAATAACTTCTTTATATAGGCCATTAGTCTATATAACTATTGAAGCTGAGATAATAAGACATAATTTCACTCAGCAAGATACTGTCAAAGATTTAAAAAGTTTGACTTCACTTGTTTTATTATCTTGACAAGCCTTGTAAATGTGCTGGTATGTATTTTTAAAATACAATGTTAAACCATGGGATACTTTTGATTTAGATTTTAATATCACTAGTCATTTAGAAAAAAATGAATGTTCACTTTGTTTTTAAATGTCATGGTCTCAGTGGTATCCAAGATGCTAGCATGTACAATAATTTTAGCTGGATGAAAACTAGTTCATCTGTAAAATTATAAAGGAGAAAGAGTGATCATTACAGCAATGATATTTCATACATTTATTGTCTAAAAGCATTTATTGTTTTATTTGTTTATTTTGTTTCATCATATTTTTGGTGACTGAATTTTCAAAGCTTTTGAGTTTCACCATGTTTTGTGGTTGTATGCTTTTGTGAATTACCATATTTTGGCGGCTGTATTTTAGCTTTTGTGTTTTTCCATGTTTTGGTGGCTGTATTTTAGCTTTTGTGTTTTAAGGATGTACACCTCTGAGGAGCCAAAAATTTCTGGAATTAAACTTTTTTTCTTGACCTGATTTTTGTGTTTATAAGACTGTAACAAAATAATTGGTGAAGAAAAAATCATATGTTGGTGCACTTCTTTTTTTGCTATGGCCCTTTGAAAATGCCCAATTTTTATGATTTTCCCATTTTTCATTGATTTTTACCTATTTTTGGGCTATTATCGTGAAAAAATTACAGTTCCACAATTAAACTTTTGTTCTTACTTTCTATAAAGATGAAGTGGACCAATCTGAATAAAGTTTACTTACAAAAACTATAGGTAGGTGTTAATTTAAGAAAGTTTTATCATATTTTGACGCTTTTTTGTGTAAAATTTACCATGCTGTCAATTTTGTATTTTTGTGTTTTTTCTCAGTTTTAAGAACAAAACGCATATTGATTCAACTTTTTTTGTTTTAAATGATTGAAAAAGTACATATCTAAGAAATTTGAAAAGACCAAAATGATATGGGATGTACATGATTCTTGTAAAATCATTTTTTGTATCCCTCACCCATTTTCTCAAAATTTTGGCTAAAAATACTGACTTGATTGGTCGTAAAATAATAAAACTGGATTACTCAAAAACCATTCATTGTAAATACACAATTTTTCCACCGATTAATGTTTGATTATAATATTTTAAAAATTCATTGATATTTTCCACTTCTATCGCATGTTTTGGAAATAATTCAAGAACGAGATTTCAACGAGACTGAACGAGACTGAAAGTCAGAAGAATACATCCTTAATGTGGCTGTATTTTAGCGTGTGTTTTACCATATTTTGGTGGCTGTATTTTAGCTTTTGTGTTCTACCATATTTCGGTGGCTGTATTGTAGCTTTTGTGTTTTACCATGTTTTGGTGGCTGTATTTTAGCTTTTGTGTTCTACCATATTTCGGTGGCTATATTGTAGCTTTTGTGTTTTACCATGTTTTGGTGGCTGTATTTTAGCTTTTGTGTTGAACCATGTTTCTGTGGCTACATTTTAGCTTTTGTGTTTTACCATATTTTTGTGGCTGTATTGTAGCTATTGTGTTTTACCATGTTTTGGTGGCTGTATTTTAGTCTTTGTGTTTTATCATGTTTTGATGGCTGTATCTTAGCTTTTGTATTTAACCATGTTTCTGGGGCTGCATTTTAGCTTTTGTGTTTTAGCATTTTTTGATGGCTTTAATCTAGCTTTTGTGTTTCACCATATTTAAATGGCTGTATGCTTTTGTGTTTTACCATATTTTAATGGCTGTATGCTTTTGTGTTTTACCATATTTTAATGGCTGTATGCTTTTGTGTTTTACCATACATTAGTTGTTGTCTTTTAGCTTATGTGTTTTACCATGTTTTGAATTCCGTATTGTTGCTTTTGTGCTTTACCCTGTTTTGGTGGCTATATTTTAGCCTTTGTATTTTACAATGTTTTACCATGTCTTGGTGGATGTATCTTAGCTTTTGTGTGTTTACCACGTTTTTGGGGCTACATTTTAGCTTTTGTGTTTTACCATATTTTGGTGGCTGTATTTCAAAAGAGTTTTACTATGCTTTGGTGGCTGTATTTTAGCTCTCATGTTTTGCCATGCTTTGGTGGCTGTAATTTAGCTCTCATGTTTTGCCATGCTTTGGTGGCTGTAATTTAGCCTTTGTGTTTTATCATGTTTTGGTGGTTATATTTTAGCTTTTGTGTTTTACCATGCTTTGGTGGCTGTATTTTAGCTCTCATGTTTTGCCATGCATTGGTGGCTGTAATTTAGCTTTTGTGTTTTACCATGCTTTGGTGGCTGTATTTTAGCTCTTGTGTTTTACCATATTTTGGTGGCTGTATCTCAGCTTTTGTGTTTTACCATGTTTTGGTTGTTGCATTTAGCTTTTATTATCTGACATGAAACTAAGTAAGGTAATTTTCAGTCAGTTCTCAGCTCTTAAAATGCAGCATTAGTAATCATCCCTAAATTAGGGTATACATATAAAGTAATCTTCACTTAGTTAAGCGAGAGGATGAACCTCACATAATTAGTTTTTTAGAAGTAAAAAAGGTAATTGCTTTACACCACAACAGCACAAAAAAGACTATATCACTATGATACCTGGTTTGGAAGATTAAGACTAAGTAAGTTACCTGATTTAGAGGTAAGTAAGGTAATCTATCATCTCCATCTTTAATCTCCTGTCCACCAAATATAACATTGTAGGTACTGGTATACACAAGTCTGGTGATTTTATTCTTCATGCATGCTACAAAATAACAAATATAGCATTGTATGTACTGGTATACACAAGTCTGGTGATTTTATTCTTCATGCATGCTACAAAATAACAAATATAACATTGTTATGTGTGTACTGGTATACACAAGTCTGGTGATTTTATTCTTCATGCACGCTACAAAATAACAAATATAACATTGTATGTACTGGTATACACAAGTCTGGTGATTTTTATTCTTCAAGCAAATTTAAGTAAACATTGGTATGATTAATATCTATATGTAATGTGTGTATCAATGATTAAGGTCTTTCTATGTATCCTTTTTGTAAACAACTAAACAAAGTAAATAGATAGGAATGAGGGAAACATCAAAAATAGAATATACTCATTTGACATATTGCTTTTCAGATAGATTTCTAGAAATTGGAATCAGTTTAATCAACAATCAGTTTAATCAACAATCAGTTTAATCAATAATCAGTTTAATCAACAATCAGTTTAATCAACAATCAGTTTAATCAATAATCAGTTTAATCAACAATCAGTTTAATCAACAATCAGTTTAATCAACAATGTGAAGAACCAAGGCCGATGGGTAAATCCTTCAGTTTCTGTTTTAAGGAATATCCAATATATTCAACAAAATTAATAAATAAATTCAGAACAAGTAATTGTGAGACCAACTTTTTGGTTTTGATTTATACACAAATAATTACAACAATGTTAAAACCTGCACCTAAAAACTTAGTTATAAACTCACAGGACTATTTTGAAGTGAGCGATAGAAAGAGTCTAAATTTGATTGCAACATTTACTCCTCTAACATTAAGTAACACAGGTTACAAGGTCAACCTTGGATGTCCAATACAATGCTTTGTTGTGGAAATATTAATGGAAGTTATATATCTTATTCTATTTCTCTGGAAATTAGTTTTCCCCACCTCCATCAAAAAGTTATCAGATCTGATGGAGGATATAACAAGTACAAGCATCAAACAACAAATACCAGAAACAATAGATCAAAGGGTTATCGTCAGACATTACAAAGGTATTACGTAAGATTGCTAAATTTATATCCATGATAATAAGCTCCTGAGTATTGATGTGTAATCACTGCTGACTTTCATTGTATTATTGCAGAAATAAAAATAGCATTATTTTGATAATAATCTCATTTCTTTCTCTATGGTGTAGGCTATATGATATATTTCATACAATTTAATACACTTTTATGCTGTGATTTTTATCTTTTTGATGATGTAGAAGTTATATTTTTGAAGAAGTGGTTTTTGTTAGGAATGACTGTACGTTTCAATGATAGGGAAATTATGGATATCTATAATGAACGTGACAATTGGTCTCTCCTTTCTTGATCCCTCTTCTTGATTTGTTGCATAATTTGGGTAAAATGTAATAATTGTATAGACATTTTATACAATTTCTCTGGTATTTCTGGATATCTTTTAAACCCATCAGTCTCCATTCCATCATATTCTGGAAAATTTCCAAAGGTGTTTTTTTTGTCCAAAATAATTACATCAAGTGTAAAAAAAGAAAATTAAAATTCATATAACCATAAAAATGAAAAAAGTTCTTAAAACAAAAAAACACAGCAGTTAAGCTTTTTTTTGAATATCATAAAGGTCATGTGACTGTTTTAGATTTATCTTCCAATCTAAATATGCCTTAATAGTTTTTACTTGCATGAGAAAAAGCGTTTATCTCTCAGTCCAGGAAGTGTAACTTAACTGATGTTTTATGGTATTTATTTTCAATGCTTTATGATAGACAAGGTTGGATATGTAGAAGAAATGCATGTCTGGAAGACTATATTGTAAGCCTGGTATCTTTGATAAGTTTCCCAATTTTTGATTGGTTCATTACTGGAAAGACATTGTAACTTAAAAGGGTAGGAAAAATGTCTGTGTTTATAATGAAATACAAATATGTGCTTCCAAACAACGGGAAACTAATGTGTTTTTGTTATGTAAGGAGTAAGCAATGTCATAATACATGTCTATCATACAGTCTTGGTTATATTAAAACAACAACATATTTCCTATCAATAACAATCTCTATATTTGGATCTGTAATTTCCTTCCAAAACTATATTACTGTCAAATAATGGTGAATGTTACAACTTCTATAAAACTAAATGAAAATATCATATCAGCCTAAAGGTTATATGACAACATAGAAACTTTATGAAAAATATGAGGTATTACGGCAAAATATAATTACTTTTTGACAAGAAACTGCCATTAAAATTATTAATATTCTGCTTTTAAATTGAAAATGATTACAGCAATTGTGTTTGTGAATGATAAAATTGTATTGTTCTCCCAAGTATATTCTATCAATTTCATTTTATGTCAAGTTTCCTCCACACTTAAGGTATCAAAGTAGATTAACTATGTTTGTAAAACTCCCATGTGACATACAATCTGACAAAAACAAATCCCTTGTGTATATGGAATTGAAAATTTACAATACTACATACACTGAAAAGAAACTGGATACATTGAATGCTATGAGTATTTGAACTAAGAGGAACATTTTGAGCAGAAATACTTATTGCTCATAGGAGTGGATGACCTATTTTACATTCAATTCTTTACAAATGTATTTGATTTCAATACAACCAAAACCATTCACTTTCCTAATTTGCTATTCCACAGAAATCTGTGGAATAACGTATCCCACTTTACATTTTATTATATATTTACAAATTTTCATCTGGAAGAGGACAATTCATTTTAATTAAATCCTGTTGAGAGGAAAAATGCAAAAATCAGTTGATTAAAAAAATATTTGATTAACAGCCATAACTCTTCTAAGGATTCAATTGATAGGATCAGTCATATTTGCATTTTTGTAGATCTTGTTTTGCTGATCATTTTTGATGTTTACTGTTTGTGTCTATCTATTATAGTTTTCAAGATAATTGCAAAAAAGTGAAAATGATTAAAAAATCCATATTTAAGTGCAATAACACCTATAAAGAGTAATACAATTATTTTGGTGGGAAAGGAAAGTATGTAAATCTTGACATTCTGGGAATTTTGTTCACTAATAGACATTATCATTTCAAGAAGTTAAGACTTCCAATACCTTTCACCTTTATGTTTTTAATTTCAGCTATGGTGGCCATTTTGGATGATTGGCAGGAAATAAAAATCGCCAAACTCTACAGATCATTCAGACCAAGGAGGTTATATTAGAAGGAGAGTGTACACTCTGCTTGATACAAAATTAGCCTCCCCAGAATAGCAGTTCGATCAGAGAAAAATGATAAAATTATAAAGAAACCGACATGTTTATCACCCACTTGACATGGCCCTCTGATGTACTCGAGTAGTTCGGGCTGTTAGATAAATCGCATATGTCACGTGATTGTTATCAGTGACTGGGTCATTAAAGTTCAGCTGTATATTTGGTAACAACGCAGTGTATAGGTGTTTATGATATGTAAAAAGATCGGACGCGCAATTTCAAAATCAATCGTCTGTCTACGGTAAAAAAAGATAAAGAAATGACTAAGTTATGAGGGTTTAAAGGAAAAATAGTGAGCGGTTTTTATTCAACACTACATTGCTTTAAACAAAGATTTTCGCTTCACCTGTCAATTTCTGCTTATGAGAATTGGCAGGTAATAATCATAGAAAATATACGAATATGCAAAGTACTTTAGTTACGGTGACCGGTAACGACCGGAAGGAATATTTGCAATTGAAACATAGAGAAATTTATTGGGAACAACGTAAAAGTGACTTTCTGTTATGACTGTTGATATTAACATTGACGGCAATGAGACGGATATTCGTTTTATTTCTATTGGTAATAAGTTTACTTTTAACATAAAATTTTAATTTTTAATTACTTAATAAAAAAATATCACAAAAAATCTTGATTAACATTTCAATAATTGTATATCCGGTCAGTTTATGACACCTCGGGTGTTTCCGTTCTTACTCGGGTATGTAATTAGGACAAAATCTCCCGCTGTGACAGAGTTGATCTCAACTAATTAACACCCACTTACAGAAAAGTCGGTAACATTTAATGTGTAATTATCGTCTTTCGTCCTCTCTCCTTCTAATATAACCTCCTTGTTCAGACTAAGTATCAATGGAAATAGTTAGTGCTTTCAGAGCAGAAACTTTATGCAAAAATTTGCAATAATGGACATCAAAAGAATGGAAAACAGAAGCCATGTTATGGCAATAGCCAAGTTATGGCAATAGCCAAGTTATGGCAATAGCTCACCTGTCCTGTAGGGTCAGGTAGGCTTGAAAGGAAATCCTGAAAACCTACCTAAACACCTTATCACCATAGACAAATATAGAGACCTCTTCCTCATCTTTAGTTAACAAAGGCATATCTCTCTTAAAAATGTACTTGATACCTTAAAATTCTCAGTATTTATAAAACAAAAACAACTTGGTGAAATACAGACTTATATACTTTTGACTGTGAAAAATGTAGCAGTAACAAATTTAAACATTTGGTTATCACTTTTCTACTTTTCTAGATTACAAAAATTCATGATTTAATCATAGGAACAACATATATTGCATTAAAATGATATAATTAGGATAGTGGAATTCAACAGTAAATATAATTTACCATTAAACAGGTGTAAGAAGTTATAAAATAGATATAAATATTCCAAAATAACATATTTATTAATGACAATGATTTGTGCAAATATGTTCACATTTCTTTGATCTTACTGAAAATTTATTATTTAAAATCTAGCAGAAAAATCAGATATACTGTACATTTTTGTTTTGAAGTTTTCTTTTAAATTAAACGATTTTGGTGTTAATCTATTAAATATATTTGGAAACAGTCTTTTCAAGTCAATGATGAGCTACATACTCTATACAGTCCAAACCAGACATTTGTTAGTATACATTGTATTGTAATAAGTTAATATTTTAGGCTCCTAGTCAGTTTAATATGAGAAAACATGGACAATTTAAAAATAGCTTACTTTGGTCACTTTACAGCCTTAAAAAAATAACTAAGGGACCTATACAAAATATCTGCAAGCAACTCTATAAAAGCCTAAAAAAATGTCAAGTTTCCGACACAAAACATCTGAAGGTCACTATACAGCCTTGAAAAATCAGAAAGTGTTCTATGCAAAACATCTGCAGATCACTATACATGTTACGATTTATTTCTTCCTCTGTGATATTTTCTCCTGAGGATAATTTGTCACGGTAATTTTTTTCCAGGCATGGTATTTTACAGGTAGATTTTTTTCAGAGGAGTGAAAATCTATCTGTGTTATGCGGATAGTATGTACCAGTATATATTTTGTAAAATTGGCACGTGTCCTATACCATGTATACAATACTTCCACAGGTCACTATACAGCCTTGTAAACATCAGCAAGATTCCAATACAAAACCTCTGCAGGTTACTATACAGCCTATCAAAATAGGCAAATGTCCTAACCAAAACATCTACAGATCACTATACAATTTTATAACAACAAAAAAAGAAGGCAAGTGTCCTATATAAAACACCTTCAGGTCACTGTACAGCTTTATAAAAATCGACAAGTGACCTGTACAAAAAATAGGCAGTCACTATACAGCAGAATAAAATAGGCAAGTGTCCTATACAAATCATCTGTAGGTCACTATACAGCCTTAAAGCAATAGACAAAAGAACCTGTACAAAAAACTTTAAAAAAGATCATTATACAGCATTAAAAAATAGGCAAGTGTCCTATACAAAACACCTGCAGGTCACAATACAGCCTTGAAAATAGACAAGTGTCCAAACTATAAACATGTTTGTTATTCTAAAGAAGAGACAGAAAATGTAACATAATATTTATATGTAAATCAACATTTGGATCCATGACATAATGTTTCCCCCTGTCTAAAGTGGTATGATACAGACTGGTTTTCTGTCAGATTGGTTGATAAATTGTATTTCTATTGATTTATCCTTACCTTTTATCACATTTTCTGTTCCTCCAATATTCACAGCTTCAATTAATTTTTTGTTCAACTGAAAAATATAAGAATTGATAAAAACATGATGAAAAAATGCAAATTTTCTGTCACTCCAACTGTTTAATGATATTTGTACATGTCAAAAGTTCCTGGATATAGACAAAATGTTTGTCAATGTCAAGAAATAGAGTGTGGAAACTTACAAGTCAAAGCAACTCAACAGTAATGAATTTTGATACTTTAATACCAGCTTGTGGTATATATAGGGGATGATTTTTATGTTTATATATTGTTTGCAGGGTGTTTTAACATTAATCAAGGCATTGTCTTTACATACTGTTATTCACTTTGTGCATTTCAACTTAAGTGCTGTAGAAACTACAGAAGGTCAACAAGGTGTTTATATGAGTTTGAAAACAATTGAGGTCATCACCATTAAAACTACACTGTTACAATTTTTCATGAAAAACAATACTCATGCTTGACATTTCTGATTGCTTTTTTTTTCACTTACTGACAATGCTTCATCTTTTAAACAAAAATAAGCAGAAAATACTAAGGGGATAATCAAATATTAAAAGAGGAAAATAAACGAATTTATGGTAAAAAAAAGCTGAAAAAAACCCAGATCTAAGTGAGTGAGTAAGAACAGTGTACAAAAAAGGACTGTATAAAAAAAACTAAGGACTGAGCTACACAAACAAAACAACACTAATTTAACTTACTGCAACAGTATCATAGAGGATGTTTTAAAGCTGAGCTTTTTCAAATATCAAAATCTACCTAAACTGTTTTTTTTTCTCCACAGCCTGACTATTTGACAGAATTATGATTAATAGCATGTTCTCATGCCTGAGTACATAGATTTTCTTTATAATTAAGGTATCTAATCTTACAATATATCAAAACAAATTTTATCAATTTCCTAACAATAGGAAGAGTAATAAGAAATAATATCTGGAGATAAAAAAGAATATCTATATACAGAAAACCTTAATGAATATGATAATATTTCATTATAGTATGATTGATGTGGGTGAAAAAATTCTTTTATCCCCATTCTGTGACCAAATAGGTCGATCAAAATTATATATTCCATCTATTCATATATAGCTTCATTCTAGACAGCCTCTACAGAAAAACAAATTTGTATGCTACTTTTGGCATTGATGCGATGATTCTAAAAATTAGATTGCCTAAAGGATCAACAATGAAACGTAATCAGAACAATTGAAATATACATTGGCAAGCAGTTTTAGTAACACGTCCACGCAATTCCTATATTTCAAACATAAGAATGCAATCATTATACTCGGCAAATAATCTGTTCAATGAAGCTGTAACCTCAAAAAAAACTATTATAAACAGATCATAATTTAATAACATTAATATCTGTTTTCAAAATAATAAAGAAAAGAAGTCTCATATTGTGACGTTACTGAGATGAATTTTTATCGACTGGTGTGAAATATTGAACATGGGTAAAATTTCGTACTTTTAATTACTATCTTGACATTTAAAACATAAACAGGTAAGCCAATTATATTATTTATCTTTCATATTTAAATGTAATTATGTAATGTTAATTGTTTGGTTATGTCATTTATAAAACAGTGTGAAATGGTGGAAGCTGTTGCAATATTATCCAAATGTCAAATAAATAAATTCTCATTAAGATAAAATAAACAATTACAAAGTTATAAAATAATTACATAATGAAAATATCAATGAAGCTTTTAGCACATAACAGTAAAAAACACTATCTGATGGTGGAATAAATAACTCATTCATTATTATATTAAAAGTGTACATGCACCCAATATGATTGAATCATTTGGTCTCCAGTTGAGAGTTTTCTAATTGAAAATCATACCACTTCTTCTTTAAGTTTTACTAGTACAGTAGGAAATTTGGCGCTTGCAAGCCTATTTCAAATAAACATTTCAAAGTGTCATGCTTTTAAAAAAAATCATGTACCAGGTAATTGGGTTGCTTTCCTATAGATAAAAAAGAACAATATTGATTTTAATAGAATATAAAAGACTTAAAATAAGTCATTATGAAAGATACTTGGCAAATGATTTCAGTGAATTTATTACACATCCCTGTGTGTTCTATATAAAAAGGGGTGTATCCATTATTCTTACTTACTCTACTTTGTAATGTTTACCTTTAACATTTTGACAATATTCAACAAGAAGTATTTTTTAAGTCAGATTGTTTCTACTGTTGAAACCAGCAGGAACATATATATTGTTAGATATACTGTTCCAAGAAACCAGTCAAAACTTTTTGAAGAATAAGATTTTAGCCAACCTTACCAACTCTTTTTTAAGAATGACACCAGAAACACAAGTTTTTTAAGGCCATAGAATAAGTGGTTGTCTTGAGAAGGTTTTATTTTATAAATTGTCAACAGTTAGTATCAAAAGATCATTAATAGATTTTTAGAAACAATTGATACTGTAAGAATCAATAAATTCAGTATAAATGTCATGAATCGTACAGCATATGTTGATCATAACCATTGCACAAATCATATCATTTTCTGAAATACAATCACCATGATGCTTCAATGATCCAATTTCTAACAAAAGTCATTCAGATACCTAGCATTTCACTTTTCTATATTACATATTTATTGTTTGGATTCAATTTTCACCATTTTATTGCAACATAAAGATGAAGTTTGATTATTGTTATGAATTCATAGGAAGTTCCCAGCTGACTTTAATACAACTCTCGTTCAATTTAATACTTCAAGCTACAGTTACATTAAGTTAGAATATCAATTCTGTTTTTCTGTGTGTCATCTTCAAACAATAATTCAAACAATTATCTTGTAAAATTTATTTTTGAATTCAAAACCTTCTTTTTTCCATGATTATTTTATAACCTTGATATTAATTGCAGACTTTCAGGATTTTATGTGATCCATGAGAATCAAAATGATACATATACACTGCAATAACTTTGTATAATTAGAGTTGTGCTTCTTTCAACACATTTATAATTGACTGCACACATTCGATACATCACATTATTGACGTAATTCAATTATCCCCTCAAAGAAGAAAGAAATAACTACTAATACTTTATGTGTAATGCCATTAATCCTGTAGTATTTAAGTTACATAAAGATAAAACATAGAGATTCTTATCTTACTTCTAAATTGTTCCACCTATGCAGGAACTTGAAACAACTGAGGAGGATGTTAACCAGCTTTGACAGTCAAGACACAAATAATACTTGAAAGTTAACTTAAGCATATGAAAATCAAAAAGCAATAATAAAGGTCTCAAGCAATAATAAAGGTCTCAAGCAATAATGAAGGTCTCAAGCAGGTCTCAAGCAATAATAAAGGTCTCAAGCAATAATGAAGGTCTCAAGCAGGTCTCAAGCAATAATAAAGGTCTCAAGCAATAATGAAGGTCTCAAGCAGGTCTCAAGCAATAATAAAGGTCTCAAGCAGGTCTCAAGCAATAATAAAGGTCTCAAGCAATGATAAATGTCTCAAGCAATGATAAAGATCTCAAGCAGAAGAATAAAGGTCTCAGGCAATAATAAATGTCTCAAGCAATAATAAAGGTCTCAGGCAATAATAAAGGTCTCAAGCAATAATAAAGGTCTCAAGCAATAATAAAGGTCTCAAGCAATAATAAAGGTCTCAAGCAATAATGAAGGTCTCAAGCAGGTCTCAAGCAATGATAAAGGTCTCAAGCAATAATAAAGGTCTCAAGCAATAAAAAAGGTCTCAAGCAATAATAAAGGTCTCAAGCAATAATAAAGGTCTCAAGCAATAATTAAGGTCTCAAGCAATAATAAAGGTCTCAAGCAATAATAAAGGTCTCACAATAATAAAGGTCTCAAGCAATAATAAAGGTCTCAAGCAATAATAAAGGTCTCAAGCAATAATAAAGGTCTCAAGCAATAATAAAGGTCTCACAATAATAAAGGTCTCAAGCAATAATAAAGGTCTCAAGCAATAATGAAGGTCTCAAACAGGTCTCAAGCAATGATAAAGGTCTCAAGCAATAATAAAGGTCTCAAGCAATAATAAAGGTCTCAAGCAATAATAAAGGTCTCAAGCAATAATAAAGGTCTCAAGCAAATTAAGGTCTCAAGCAATAATAAAGGTCTCAAGCAATAATAAAGGTCTCACAATAATAAAGGTCTCAAGCAATAATAAAGGTCTCAAGCAATAATAAAGGTCTCAAGCAATAATAAAGGTCTCAAGCAATAATAAAGGTCTCACAATAATAAAGGTCTCAAGCAATAATAAAGGTCTCAAGCAATAATGAAGGTCTCAAGCAGGTCTCAAGCAATGATAAAGGTCTCAAGCAATAATAAAGGTCTCAAGCAATAATAAAGGTCTCAAGCAATAATAAAGGTCTCAAGCAATAATAAAGGTCTCAAGCAATAATAAAGGTCTCCAGCAATAATAAAGGTCTCAAGCAATAAAAAAGGTCTCAAGCAATAATACAGGTCTCAAGCAATAATAAAGGTCTCAAGCAATAATGAAGGTCTCAAGCAATGATAAAGGTCTCAAGCAATAATAAAGGTCTCAAGCAATAATAAAGGTCTCAAGCAATAATAAAGGTCTCCAGCAATAATAAAGGTCTCCAGCAATAATAAAGGTCTCAAGCAATAATACAGGTCTCAAGCAATAATAAAGGTCTCAAGCAATAATAAAAGTCTCAAGCAATAATAAAGGTCTCAAGCAATAATAAAGGTCTCAAGCAATAATAAAGGTCTCAAGCAATAATACAGGTCTCAAGCAATAATACAGGTCTCAAGCAATAATAAAGGTCTCAAGCAATAATAAAGGTCTCAAGCAATAATAAGTGTCTCAAGAATTAATAAAGGTCTCAAGCAATAAAAAAGGTCTCAAGCAATAATAAAGGTCTCAAGCAATAATAAAGGTCTCCAGCAATAATAAAGGTCTCAAGCAATAATAAAGGTCTCCAGCAATAATAAAGGTCTCAAGCAATAATAAAGGTCTCCAGCAATAATAAAGGTCTCAAGCAATAAAAAAGGTCTCAAGCAATAATACAGGTCTCAAGCAATAATAAAGGTCTCAAGCAATAATGAAGGTCTCAAGCAATGATAAAGGTCTCAAGCAATAATAAAGGTCTCAAGCAATAATAAAGGTCTCAAGCAATAATAAGTGTCTCAAGCATTAATAAAGGTCTCAAGCAATAAAAAAGGTCTCAAGCAATAATAAAGGTCTCAAGCAATAATAAAGGTCTCAAGCAATAATGAAGGTCGCAAGCAATAAAAAAGGTCTCAAGCAATAATAAAGGTCTCAAGCAATAATAAAGGTCTCAAGCAATAATAAAGGTCTCAAGCAATAATAAAGGTCTCAAGCAATAATACAATATGTTAGATTGTTTGTTGGTGTTTAAAGCCACTTTCAGCACTATCAGTTTTCATAGGAGGATAAAGCCAGAGAGCTTGGAAATAACAGCTGATATTCTGCTGGAAAACTGACTAGCCATTATAAATGTAGTCAAATCCAGGTTCAAACTCACATTCTCAGAGTTGACAAGTTTTCCTCTCCGATACAAAGACTGCTGTATGTCAGATCAAATTAAAATGTTAGACTTAATAAATTTTTATGTCCGATGCAGATTTAGGGGAGGCCCAGGCCCTGGGCCTCCCCAGGCCCCCCTTTTTTTGGAAAAAATAGTTTGATTATATAGGGAATCACTGAAGCAATAATGATGGAGGGCCCCCTCTTAGGCATTCATTGGGCAACCTCTTACAAAAATTTCCTGATCCGCCACTGAAAGTCTTATTCATATTAAGTTTTCCCAAGCAACTGAAAAATGCCCATGGACAGCCTCAGTGGATGTAAGCCTTGGACTAGAACTATGGCTCAAAAAGTAGAAATAAATCTTTAGTTGCTGTAATTAAACTGAATTGGTATTTTTCACTGGATGTTAAAGTAATCATGAAACAATTATAAGAGATCCAGTTCTGTTTATGTATATCTCTATAAATATTATTGCTTTTTTACCATTAATTTTAATTAGAACCAAGGGCAATAAACAAGATTCGCACCTGCCAAAACCCTCAGCACATAGATAATGGAAAAAGAATCAACTATTCTTTCTTTTTCTTGTACAGATGGCGGTTGTTAAACTGTCCCATAAAATTTCATGTTAATACTTTGAAATGAGGAAAGCAATACTCCCAACTTTTGTAATTAGTATAATATATATGTGCTTGTCTTTTCTCATTCCAGTTGAATTGTTTAAACACATACTAAGCTATAAAAGCATAGAAGGCAGTATACAATGATAACTTGTAAACTTAAATTCAGTAAATCTAGTAGATTTAACAGCTCTTATCCTCAGTTCTCAAATAGGCTGTGGAAAAAGAATGTTTTTCTTGCATATTTTCATTAGGAGGGTGGAAAATTTGATAACAGAATGTCTAAATTTACATATAAATTTTCTAATCAATGAGATTTTTTTTGATATATTATATAACCAGACATAAAATCTTATAAAAAAAGGGAAATTGAATATTAATAGAGTGTTTAAGTTTAAGTTTAGAAATGTTGTCTTCTTGTTTCACCTTTCTAATAATAATCATCCATTGTTAACCAAACTACAAAGTTATAACATGTCATTAAAAATACAATAATAGCCTAAAACATTTGTCAAATTTTGTATAAACCTATTTTACTTCTCAGTTCTGCACAAAATTCTGAAATTATTGTGTGCATTTATCCACTTGATTTATTATTGCACTTTTGTCAAAATGTGAGAATAATTATTGTAGGAAAATATAATTATATTTGCATACAAATATGTGTATCAGATTCCATAATGCAGTTCCTTTTATTGCCATTCTCATCCAGTCATATTTTCGCATATAAAATATCTACATAAGACTCATCAGTGACGCTCATATCAAAATAGTTAAAAAGCCAAATAAATACAAAGTTGAAGAGCATTGAGGACCCAAAATTGCAAAAAGTTGTGCCAAATACGGCTAAGGTAATCTACTCCTGGGGTAAGAAAAGCCTTAGTTTTTCGAAAAATTGCTAAGTTTTGTAAACAGAAAATTTATAAAAATGACCATATAATTGATATTCATGTCAACACCGAAGTGCTGACTACTGGGCTGGTGATACCCTCAGGGACGAAATGTCCACCAGCAGTGGCATCGACCCAGTGGTGTAAATAGTTATCAAAAGTACCAGGATTACAATTTTATACGCCAGATGCGCGTTTCGTCTGCATAAGACTCATCAGTGACGCTGGCAATAATTTCTGAATTTACAGTATATAAAATTTGAAACAGATATTTACAGAATTTATGTTTAAATGTTATACCTCTTGTCAAACATACAAAGAACATAATGTTTTCTACAATGCAAAGAAGTACTGGTAAAACATTGTTTAACTGTAATAGCACAAATGTGTTAGCTGTGCCTCACAATCACACTACACCATAAACTACCCAGTGCAACAGCGAAGTAGCATAACTGAAATGTGTTATTTCCATTGTTTCTTACATAATCATATTGCAGTCAAAATATATGTAGCGGAGCAGACTTATTACACCATGAAAATCTCCTATATTTACTGTCACAATAAACAAAACGCTGATTAATAAAACATTGCAGCAATTTGCAAATTAAACAACAGAAAGTGAAACTAGCAAAAAACGTCTATAATGATCCAATTAGTTACAGAACAAGGAAGTGAATTATGACAGAAATTTGTGTTAAGTTCACAGGCACTCAGTGCAACATCAATGAAATAACACAAATCTTGTCTTTAATTTGCCTGTTACTATTACAGACCATCAACAGTCTTAATTAGTTCTTGTATATGTTGGGTTAGGGTTCAATAGATCAGCTTTTTACCTCTTGTTTGGAACAATTAGACAAATTGTTATATTATTAATAGATTCCCTATTTTAACTCCACATTTCTCACACCTGAAGTTAAAAAAAAAACTGATTAAAGTAGACCAAAAATAATGGAAATCCAATCTAAATTTTAAAGGGAAGTTAAAAAACTGACAAAATCAAAGGCTATCAACCATGGAACAAGATAAAAACAACTTTGATATATATAGCATAATTGTGAGCATGTATGTATGAACATACCACTTTGACAATGCATGATTATACCATTGTGAAAATATATGATCATGATGATGTGTGGATTTTTAAGTCCGGCTATCCTGTATGGCCATATCATCGTGATCATGTATGTATGATCATACCACTGTGATCATGTATGTATAGCCATACCAAAGTGATCATGTATGTATGATCATATTTCTATGATCCTGCATGTATGATCATACCATTGTGATCATGTATGTATGGTCACATCACTGTGATCATGTATGTAAATCCATACCACTGTGATCATGTATGTATGATCATACCATTGTGATCATGTATGTATGATCATACCACTGTGATTCTGTATGTATGGTCATACCACTGTGATCATGTATGTATGGTCACATCGCTGTGATCATGTATGTATAGCCATACCACTGTGATCATGTATGTATGATCATACCACTGTGATCCTGTATGTATGGTCATACCACTGTGATCATGTATGTATGACCACTGTGATCATGTATGTATGATCATACCACTATGATCCTGTATGTATGGTCATACCACTGTGATCCTGTATGTATGGCCATACAACTGTGATTATGTATGTATGACCACTGTGATCATGTATGTATGATCATTCCACTGTGATCATGTATGTATGATCATTCCACTGTGATCATGCATGTATGATTATACCACTGTGATCAGGTATGTATAGCCATACAACTGTGATCATGTATGTATGGCCATACCACTGTGATCAGGTATGTATAGCCATACAACTGTGATCATGTATGTATGGCCATACCACTGTGATCATGTATGTATGATCATACCACTGTGATCATGTATGTATGGCCATACCACCGTGATCAGGTATGTATAGCCATACAACTGTGATTATGTATGTTTGATCATACCACTGTGATCAGGTATGTATAGCCATACAACTGTGATCATGTATGTATGGCCATACCACTGTGATCATGTATGTATGCTAATACCACCGTGATCATGTATGTATGACCATACCACTGGGATCATGGATGTATGCCAATATCATTGTGATCATGCATGTATGATCATATCACTGTGATCATGTATGTATGATCATACCACTGTGATCATACCATGGTGATCATGTATGTATGACCATACCACTGGGATCATGGATGTATGCCAATATCATTGTGATCATGCATGTTTGATCATACCACAATGATCATAATAAAATTGAGAATGGAAATGGGGTATGTGTCAAAGCAACAACAACCCGACCAAATAAAAAAACAAAAGCAGCAGAAGGTCATGTATGTATGTATGATCAAAACACTATGATAGTGTATGTATAACCATGCCTCTGTGATCATGTATGTATGATCATACCACTGTGATCATGTATGTATGACCATACCACTGGGATCATGGATGTATGCCAATATCATTGTGATCATGCATGTATGATCATATCACTGTGATCTGTATGTATGATCATACCACTGTGATCATGTATGTATGATCATACCACTGTGATCATGTATGTATAGCCATACCACTGTGATCATGTATGTATGGTCATACCACTGGGATCATGTATGTATGGTCATACCACTGTGATCATACCATTGTGATCATGTATGTATGATCATACCACTGTGATCATGTATGTATGGTTATACCACAATGATCATGTATGTATGATCAAAACAGTATGATAATGTATGTATGGTCATACCAATGTGATCATGTATGTATGCTAATACCCCTGTAATCATGTATAATCATGTACATGTATGTATGATCATACCATTGTGAACATGTATAATTATGCCACTTGGACAATATATGATCATACAACTGAGACCATACATGTAAAATGTGTGTTTTGAGTAATAAGAGTACATCACTATACATATAACTGCGATCTCAGACTCAGTAATAAGTACATAGAATATATATTGACACTAACTTTTCTGTAGATAGAAAACAGGCATGATAATAAAAATAAATCATAATCGAATGGACAACATTTTTGGTCTCTGGTGTGTAGTTGTCTCAGCTGCAATCATACCACATCTCATTATTTTTCTAATGTGAAACTGGGTTGCGTGATCTTGATCTGTAATGTTGCAAGTTATATTTCTGGGTATTAAAAGTCTTATGTAATAAACCACAAATAGCTTTTTCTTGTAATTTTTTATGACATCTATCTTATTCTTAAGTCATATTAAAAATACACATATGTCAGACTTACTGATGAGTTTAAGAAATTCAAGAAAAATTTATTGAATTCAGATTTGAGTGTCTATCTACCTTAATTATTTGTGCATTACATTATTTGTAAAGTATCTGCCACCATGTTAAATTGAACTATCAAATTTTTTTTCTAAATAACTGACTTACCTAAAAATTTAATGACACCTTCAATTTAATTGCATGTAAGACTGATAATTGATTTGTCCCCTACATATTTATGGTGAATGTTATAATCTAACCTGTTCTCTCCCTGACATCCCATATGATGCCATGTGGTATACACAGTTAACTCCCTTGAAGGCCTCTTCAACTTCATCTAAATTTGTAATACTGCCCTACAATTTAAATTTGTAAAGTGTGTTATATGCATATTAACTAGCAGACATAACTTTACCAGGAAAACAGTAAAAATTGACAAATGAGCATTAAAAATGAGGTCAAGGTCAGATGACTCCTGCAAGTCTGACATGTACACCTTACTATACAAAGTATAGTGGCCCTATTGCTTATAGTATCTGGGGGTCTCATTGGGGGGTTCTGATCCCGGATCCCGCTTACTGTTTTGTCAGATTCCTGTATCCCGCTTACACTATTTACGTAAGCAATTCTCATTTTTTTGTCATTTCCCGGGTCCCACAAGACCTCATTTCCTGTTTTCACGACACAATAATTTGACTTTCACGTTTCACGCTTACAAAAAATCAGCAATCCCACGTCCACTTAGACCCCAATGAGACCCACTATCTGAGAAATAGACCAAACCTAAAAGAACTAAGATTTTCTAATGAAAAAAAGGTTACAGGTGGATGTAAGTTGACAGACAGACGTGAACTCCCCTTTCAGTCATACAATACATGAGGGTAGTAATGGGGATACCTTCAGGACGAATAACGGTAAAAATTCTTGCTAATTTTTAGTGCATGACAATAAAATGTACACTTCCTTT
Organism: Mytilus trossulus; assembly: GCF_036588685.1. Lineage (NCBI taxonomy): Eukaryota > Metazoa > Mollusca > Bivalvia > Mytilida > Mytilidae > Mytilus > Mytilus trossulus. Next base: position 79,939,232 of record NC_086379.1, read on the forward strand.
TGAACGATAAAAAAGCATCACATTATTTTTTTCCAAAAATGATGCTAACAATTATTATATGTGACTTTAAAAAATCATAAAAAAAGGATTTGTTGACGAATAACGGTAAAATCTAAACCAATTTGATGCTAGTGGTACCCAAAATTGACCATTTGACGCCTGGTGGGAAAGGGCAATACTACCCTTATACATCAAGGCACCTGGTGTTTTGCTTTCAATATCTGAGAAATGGAACGTTGACCACTGATTCATGAAAATAAGTTCAAGGTCAGATGAAACCTACCAGTCGGACATGTATATGGTATACAATCATTCCATACACCAACTCTATAGTCAGGCTTACAGTTTTTAATATTTGAGATGCAGATGTTGCCACAAAAAAGCCTTGACCCCTGTTCCATTAAAAGGTCAAAGTTGGTAACCTATCTAACATGTTAAGGGATGTATTCTTCTGACTTTTCAGTCTCATTCAGTCTCGTTGAAATCTTGTTCTTGAATTATTTCCAAAACATGTGATACAAGTGAAAAATATCAATGAATTTTAAAAAATATTATAATCAAACAACTCTGTGAAAAAATTGTGTATTTACAATGAATGGTTCTTGAGTAATCCAGTTTTCAAATTTTATGACCTATCAAGCCAATATTTTCAGCCAAAATTTTGAGAAAATGGGTTAGGGATACAAACAAGAGGCTCTCAAGAGCCTGAATCGCTCACCTTAATTTTTTTGGTTAAATCTCTCATCAATGATTATTTTGGCTTTTCAATTTATTTAAATGTTCTTTGAAACTCATTTAGTCTAAGTTTGGCTGAAATTGATACAGCAGTTTCAAAGGAGAAGATTTTTTAAAGTAAGTCAACATGATGAACAAATTGTCAAAAAAGTCTTTAAAGGGCAATAACTCCTTAAGGGGTCAATTGACAATTTTGGTCAAATTGACTTATTTGTAGATCTTACTTTGCTAAACATTTTTGCTATTAACAGTTTATCTGTATCTATAATAATATTCAAGATAATAACCAAAAACTGCAAAATTTCTTTAAAATCATCAATTCAGAGGCATTATACCTGAAAAACCAGTTACCCAATTCGGCTGAAAATTTCAGGACAGGTAGACCTCGACCTAATAAATACTTTAACTTCTTGTCTTATTTGCTCTAAATGCTGGAGTTTTTGAGATATAAGCCAAAAACTGCATTTTATCCTGTGTTCTATTTTTAGCCATGACGGCCATGTTTTTTGACGAAATAGAAAATAAAACACAAACTTTATTTAATACACCCTACTGATCATTCAGTGGAAGTTTGGTTGAATTTGGTTGAGTAGTTTTAGAGGAGAAGATTTTTTAAAGCTAGCAAATATGATGAACAAATTGTGAAAAATTGTCATTAAAAGACAATAACCCCTTAAGGGGTCAATTGACAATTTTGGTCATATTAACTTATTTGTAGATCTTACTTTGCTGATCATTTTTGCTGTTTACAGTTTATCTCTTTCTATACTAATATTCAAAAAATGACCAAAAACTGCAAAATTTCCTTAAAATTACCAATTAAGAGGCAGCAACCCAACAATGGGTTGTTTGATTCATCTGAAAATTTAAAGGCTGATAGATCTTGACCTAGTGAACATTTTTACCCCCCGTCAAATTTTCTCTAAATGCTTTCGTTTTTGAGATATAAGCCAAAAACTGCATTTTACCCCCATGTTCTATTTTTAGCCATGGCGGCCATGTTTTTTCACAAAATGGAAAATAAAACACAGTCTTTATTCTAGATACCCTAAGGATCATTCAGCTAAAGTTTGGTTGTAATTGGTTCAGTAGTTTCAGAGGAGAAGATCTTTAATATAGTTTACGACGATGACGACAACGATGGACGACAATGGACGCCAAGTGATGGCAAAAGCTCACATTTCCTTTTAGGAAAGGTGAGCTAAAAATGATTTTACAAGAATCATGTGCATCCCATATCATTTTGGTCTTTTCAAATTTCTTAAATATATGTGTTTTTTCAATCATTTATAACAAAAAAGTTGAAATAATTTGCATTTTGTTCTTAAAAATTGAGAAAAATCACAAAAATACAAAATTGACATAAGGTAAATTTTACACAAAAAAGCATCAAAATATGATAAAACTTTCATATATAAACACCTACTTATAGTTTTTTTAAGTAAAATTTAATTGTGGAACTGTGATTTTTTCACGATAATAGCCCAAAAATAGGTAAAAATCGATGAAAAATGGGAAAATCAGCAAAATTGGGCATTTTCAAAGGGCCGTAGCAAAAAAAGAAGTGCACCACCATATGATTTTTTCTTCACCATTTTTTTTTTAGAGTCTTATAAATCCAAAAATCAGGTTAAGAAAAAAAGTTTAATTCTAGAAATTTTTGGCTTCTCAGAGGTGTACATCCTTAAGTCATAACATTGTTCCCATACTCATTGCAAATAAAAACATAAAATAAAAAAAAATCCATGTCTTAATTACCTCATTCAGCATGAGGTACATTATATGAGAGATGGGATGAATAAAAAATATTTCATCACATTCTGCTCACCAACATGATAAAATTAAACAATTAGGATTAATTCTCTATGTTTTACATTTTCTCTCCAATAAGACACAGCTTGATGATTTAAACAACAAAGCACATGTATACTGGTATGTGTTTCTGAGAAATTTTCTCATAGGATACTATTTAGTTATTTTTTTTATCTGTAACATGCAAAACTCTATTTTCCATATTAAAATATGTTTCTTGCGAACTGGGCTAAAGTTACAATTCTTGTATATCAATATAATAAATGCCATGACCTTTAACAACAGGTTGTACATGAGATATATTCTATCAATTTACAATGTACCATGAACTGACAGGGCCTTTTACCACTATCTCAAAATATCAGTAAAAAGTGTACCTGTATAACAGTCATCCCATTTAGTAACGGCCACTCAAGTTGAATAAGATCAAAGAGAACAACTTGATGACCATTCTCTACAAGCTTCTTTCCCAGATGATAGCCTGGGTATCCACAACCTCCTGTTACCAGGTGCACCTCTGATGAACCTCTGGTCCGCATTATAAGCTAAGGTAAAATAAATCATATTAAGGTTATTAATTACACTAAAATGGACATTTAACTGGAATGCACTATCATGTCAAATCTTTGAAAATCATTGTTTACTGCTCTTCAGTCCTTAAATCCACATCATTTGGGTTGTTAGCAACTATAAATGTATTTCATGAAGGTCATTAGCAACTAAAACCTATTGCTCATTGTCAAAGCTATATGGATGGTCTATAAAACTTTACTATTAAACTAGTACAAAATTGAATATTGCTGGTCTGAATTTCTATTTCATGTAACTGCAAAATAATCTATTCAAATTTTCAAACAATAGGCCAAGTACTTTCACTGAACAAGTTTATCATGAAGACTTTGGATACATGTGATAGTTCAATTATGTTTTTAAAAAGTAATCATTTTAAAAATGCTACAGTTACCTGTCATTGAACAGCCCATTTTTGCACAATGCTGCAATATTACAGGTTATATACTGCACTATTAAATTAGCTTTCAGCCTGAAATTTTACAAGAATGAATAGTGGAGGTAATAGACTAAAGGATAGATATTATCACGAGGAAGGACACCATTTGGACAAACATGGATATATATACCCTTGTAGGAAAATCATCCAGAAATTGATTTATTACAGCAAACATAGGGCATGTAGGGTGAGTTTTTTAAAAAGATATGAAAACTTGAAATGGATTTGAAGCTTTCAGAAGACAATTTCCCAATATGCCAGCTTGCTTCATTGTTGGATACATATCAGATATATCAGGGACAAGATACATATGTTCCCAAAAAAATGCACCCATAAAAAACAGGCTAAAGATTACTTTCACATTGGTGAATTTTCCAATATTACAGCCAATGAACCAATTTGGTTAATATAATATTACCACATCACAGTATGACGGGATTGCTTTTCTTGAATAGTAGATATGTGCATTTATAATTGTGATTTAAATTTTTTGTGATATATATGGGGCAGGGCTCTTTAATTCATATATCAAAAATCAAAAGCGAGTTTAAATGATTGCAATCACATTCCTGTCGTATTTTTTGCAATAATAAAAACATCATAATATTTATGAATTTACAGTAGTAGATACTTACTTAGTCAGTCATAAGGGGTTAAGCTAGTGAAGATTTACTGCTTCAAAAATAGCTCAGTCAATGAAAGTACTAGTTTGTAACACAGAAGTCCCAAGTTTGAATCCCAGGGAAGAAAAGATTTTAGTAGTATGAATCATGCTCTCCTAAATCATTTGCTCAAGTACTGCAGTACTAAGCTGATTGACCTCTGACCAGTTTGCCTAGCTACTCTCATTCGTGGAAAAGAACTCCAAATTGATCAATATACATGTATCTGACCTTTGTCAATTAAAAGCTCAAAAGAACTTATCATAACCGTAGTCAAAGGGGGTTTGAACGAACCTCCCCCCTTAAAAACAAATAAGCACTATTAAATACAAATACAAATACAAATATTTTATTGGCACAAACACAATTACAATAATTGGCAAAGGCCCATGTTACAGTGCATTACAACAATGAATACAGCATACATTTACTTGTATTTAAATATGTTATAAATAAGAAGCTAAAATCTCGTTTCTATACATCAGACATTTATGTATATAAGAACTAGTCACTTTCAGGACTTTTAAAGAATTACTATTAATACAACTATTAATATTTAGCTGATTTTCACTACAACATGTAGGAAGTATATTTAATATCTTATTTTTAAAGTTAAATCTATAGTTTGAAAAAATTTCACATTTCAGTAAAAAGTGATTTTCATCTTCTACCTCACCTGATTTACATACATTACAAACTCGTTCGTCGGTGGCTAAACCTAGATATCGCCCCTTTTCAATAGCAAGATTGTGTGCACTCAATCTAATTTTACACAGAGATGACCTTTCTAATCTATTACTTAGAACATCAACATAAGAACTACGCTGCTTTGAATTATGAAATTGTTGGTAAAATTTTAGTTTTGATGAATCATGAATTTTATTGAAATTATTAAAGTCAATGTTCTGTTCTAATTGTGACTGTTGAAGTCGAGTTCGCATGTCCAAATAACCCCCGTGAAAATTTTGTCTACAGGCCTGCTTATGCTATGTCTTTGTATACTTTTGCTCTAAATAAACCTTTATATTTATAATTTCTTTTATAGACAAGGCATACACCCACTTCTAAATTATCACTTCAGACATGCCAAAGGGGTTGACATCAGGTTTTTTGAATGCAGATAATTTAGGAAATAAAGTACATCCTTGAATTTTGTTTGCCTCTTCATTTCGTCTGTTTACTCTATATAGTGTGTTGTATTTTAAAATGGAAATATGTGTTACATAATAGATACTGTCCACAGCTGTTTTACGTTGTCATTTGAAAATGACATTTAAATAAAAAGGTTAAGCAATAAAGTTTAGATATGAAATAGCAAAATAGCAAACGGAGGTACAGTAAAAGTCCTCTGTTTTCTTCATTTACATTACCCAAATTTTCTAGTTTTTTTTACCGAACACAGTTTGCCGTCTGCAACGGAGTTGTGTCCCTTTGACGTGTACTTCCGGTCGCGGCCATTTGTTCCTTGACAACAATGTAAATTCAGAAAAGTCTATCCATAAAAAGAACAAAGTTTACCTATTTCAGAGGTGTCAATGCCTCGATAATTACAAGTAAGCATTTTATGTGTAATGGCAAATATATTTATCAATATCAGGTAACTGAAATGTCACATTTCGTCTAGAGATCAGCTTTGACGTCGTCATATAAATTATAAATAATTCATCAGGTTTGGAACAACCCCCCAAATTAGGGATATCCCTTAATTATTGACTGTCCCCAAGACAAGGGGTAGTCTTGCTGTTGTATAAGAGAAAACGGATCCGAGAAAACAGAAAAACTAAGCTTTTTCAACTTCACAGGGGGAAATTCATAATATTTAGAACAACTTTTTTATTTTTGTACTTCAATAAATTAAGTATTAATAAAGAAGATATTATATGTCCCTGCATATTATTATACATGAACAATACATTTTGTACATGAAGTGGTACACTAAAATATTTCAAGATATTTCAGAGCCTACGAAATTAAAAAAAAAATCCTATGCCTTAAATTTATACACCTTATCACTTATTTGAATCATGCACTTGAACTTTTGACGTCATACAACAATCACTTTTCCATTGTGTCATCAGATATTTTCTATTATGACATTAAAATTATGTGGGAACTTTTGTGATGTCTAGTAATGTTGATCAAATAATGATAAGGTGTATTTCACACAGAGAGATTCTTATAAAGGTTACCTTTGAAGACTTACACAAATAATACAAAGTACAATTTATCTTGAGTTGTGTACAATGTACATGTATGCCTTCAGATGGCATTACACAAGAAACACATATAAAGTTGGAAATCTAAGAGTTACATTACAACAACAACACGAAAACCAACATAAATGTCTACATCATATTGATCTTTTGAATTTTCAAATATTATAGGATAACATGTGTAGATATATAAGATTTCCTTATATTCAGACTCAGTAAACCATTATTTTAATTTTAGAAAACAAAAATGTATGACAGAGCACCAAGAGATTTGATAAAAACCATAGGATCTACTCCTGGTAATGTTGGACCAGGAACATATGATTCAAGTGTACCAGCAAAAGCTAGACTCAAAGCAGGTTTGTATGTCTATAACCTTCACAATGTTCGGAAATAGTCAAATTGGATCTAAATTTATAAAGGAGCACTGAATATTACCTATTAATACAATGAATGCATTCTACCAAACCCGCTGGATATTGATTTTTATAAGTTAATTTTAAAAGGCTTGATAGATTTTGAATGTTAGGAGGAGTTCCTGAAATATGTTGTAACTTGACTGAGTCAGTGCGAATGTTACTTATGTGGAGGTAGTCCTTAATTTTGTGTGAATGGTTTGTCACTATATACGGATATTGAAAATTAGGAACTTAGAAGGAGGTTCCAAAATTGTAGTGAATTATGTATGTTGCAATTATTATATTAGAGATTTTGAATATTATAAGGAGGTCCTGAATTTTTAGTGTCAGAACATTAATTGTCACTAAAAAGATTTGGAATGTGAGTAGAAATCTCCAAGGAGATCCAGAAATTTAGGGAACTAGTTGTTACTTGACAGTTTATGAATGTACATGTACATTGTAAGAAGGAGTTCAAGAAATTTTAGAAAAAAATCTGTCAGTGATGTACATGAATACCATACTAGTCTGTAAAAAAGCAACATTGAATTTTAGAGACCCAATGAGTAAATTCAATGAATGTATAAGTTATTTTACAATGAATAAATACTATAAATTACCATTAAAAGTCATACAAATCTAAAATATGTTAGTAAAGTATAGTGATTTACTGACAGTGCATAATGGTATGTTGTAATGGGATTCCAATTGGAAGACCTAAGCATTTCCTTAAATAGTTCAGTAACATGAATTGAATTGTTATTTTTCAGATGGATATGCTCCTTTCTTGTCTATGACCAGTAGGGAAACCTTCCTGAATATTAATGACCAAACTGTAGCAGCACCAGGACCGGGACATTATGATCCAGGGTTTGCCCAAGATGTGATTGTTGTAAGTATTGTTATGTCTAGATAGACAAAATGATCTAGATAAGTAGACATTATTGTTATAACTACATTATATCAAAAGATTTGTCCAAGATCGAACCATTGTAAAAATGAGTAAGAAGATACAAAGAGAAGTTTAAAATTCATAATTTAAAGAAAGAAAGAAAGCACCATATCACAAAGTATGGGACAGTCCAATAAAAACTGAAGAAATAAAGCTTGGGCAGAACAAACCCTACCAAAACAAAGAAAACTTTACCAAAAAATATGACATAGTTCTTTAACAGTAACAAAATAAAGTTTTTTAATCTGGGTATCTATCACAAAAACTCAAATTGATCAAAAGATATACTGAAATAGATTTTTTGTTAAATTGACCAACTGTTATTAACTAATAGAGGTGATTTCTCCTAAACAAGTAGGTGTTTAGATTATGGAAAAAAATATTGAGTAACAGCATGAAAAATTCATTTAAAATTTATGGCATTGCTGAATTAGATATAAAGAGCCAAATGCATATATTCAGGAAATCATAAAGGAGCATTTTTAATTGCAAAATAACATTACTTTAGATAACATTTTACATAATATTTACATATAATTACATTAGATGTATGTTTTATTATAATACATTATTCTGATTGGCTAATTGCACATCACATGTTATTCTGTAAGCAGTTGCATGAGACAATAACATTTCTTTCATGATGACACCAGGTCCCACAATAAAGTGCACAGGTGAATTTAAAAATTTAACTTCATGAAAATCGTGTTTTTATAATCCTAGCTAAAAAATGTAATTATAAGTATTGAATGCTTCTTTTTGCAACTTTATAGGGTTGTAAAAGCGTTGACCGTGCATACATTTTTAGAATGAGCGCTTCCGCGCTTCATACAAAATGTACTTCGGTCAACGCTTTTACACCCCAATAAATTTACAAAAAGAAGCATTCAATTCTTAAGTATAATGTACCATTATTTTTTTTAACCATCAATCCAATTTAAAAAAGATGTAAACTTGAAATTGAAGAGTTGAATTTAATGTTAAATGTTTCATATAAAGGTAATTTGATACACAGCTCAGTCAGTCAGTTTAACAGCCAAACTGGAATCAGGAATGTACAATTTAGAAACATTTTTTTTTATACTTGCAGACAATTTACACTATCTTGACACAATATAATGGAATAACCCAAGTAATAATGATTGATGATTATTTACAGATTGACTAGAATTAATATTTAACTTTTCAGGGTGGTAAAACATTAGCAAACAGATCCAAACGTTTTAGTGAAATCAGTACAGAGAACCCTGGACCTGGAACTTACAGTACTGAAAAATATACAGAGTTCAGGACCTCAAAGTCTGCTCCAAATATTCTCACTAACAAGGATAAAGCTGGAGCAGTATGTACATAAGTGTATTATTAGTGTAAAGTGGCAAATATTCATTGGTAGTTTATTTTTGTCTTTATATAAAATCAAGAAAATTTCCATTCCCATACATTTTATGTTTTTGAGATTATCATCTGAGACCAGAAAAAATTATAAAAGATTATTATTGCAAACTGGTTAAAATGAAATCACAATAAGATTGAAAACTGAGATATTTGTCCATCTTATTTGTGCAACATGTATGGATTTGAAAAATTCCAAAAAAAGAGCATTTTTGTACTTGTACATAAATGTAACACTTTAGGACAAAGCCATACATGGAATAATTTACTATTTGAACAAAAAGACCAGCAGTGTGGATAGTTATTTTTGCTTTCATTGTTAAGATATATTAAGAATATTTTGCATGAAAGGAAATGAGGTCTAAAAATTACATTTAAGTTTCTTGATCTTCACTTCTTTATTATTAGCTTTTGACCAGTAGAATAAAGTTCCACAGAAAACCAGAGGCCCCATCTATACCTATGCCTGGTCAGGCCTATGGCTATGAGGAATGTGAGGATGGTACACTTAAAAAACAAGACCCACCAGACAGAGATATATCTATTGGACCAGCTTTCTATAAACCAGCAGTTGTAAGTATAACAGTCAATGCACTGCCTAAGATCTGAAATAGAAGGCCAAGAAATACAAATTCAACAGAATACATATGTTTTATTGTGAGATCTGTCAGGGATTAAAAAAAAATGCAATACATGGTACAAGTTTTATGTTATCATCTCACCCTTCAGATTTTAACCTAGAGTCCAGAACCTTGTACAAATGTTGAAGTTATGTACAGCGGTGAGCCTATCTTGAATTTGAGACATATTTTTCTATACTGAACTTGTACACTTATTAAATATAGAAATGTTAATTGGAAAAATGGGGAACTATCTTTAAAACAACTCAATAATGGAAGGTGCACAATTTCAAAAGATTTTCTAACTTCACATTTCTTCACAATTCTCCTTTGTTTAAAATCAATCTGTGCAACCTAGCAATTTGAATCTTGGATCTATTTTAAAATAATTATTTCACTACCAAAATGTAATTGTTAGTTAATATTCACATGTTTACAGTAGTGTTTTGTTAAATTATCAAAAGACTTAGAAGAATCAATGCTTTAATCAGTATTAGTAAAAAAAAAGTGGTGGTTGATGAATTAACTCCCTCTTCGTTATGAGTATACTAATGTCTGTTTTATTTTCCAGACTGAAACAAAAACCACAAAGACATACAAAGGTATTCATTTTGGTAATTTGGCATCAAAACGTCTTGATTTAAGTAAAGGTAAAATGGGTCCTGGACCTGGAGAATATGAGCCTTACAGAGATGCCAGCATGAAAGCTGAGAACTTAAATTCTATAGCAGAAGAACAAGCTAGATTTGAAGCCAGAATCCCAAGATATCATGAGGCTATTCAGAAAGAAGTGGAAAAGAAGGTATGTTTAGTGAATAAATTAGAGTTGTTTATATTGTTACATTTATCTTATTGTTTATATACAAGAAAAGACATTCTTAATACATTGTTAAAAAAAACCACCAATAATTTACTAAATATTGCAAAATTTGATTCCTAGATAGAATATATATTTTCATGTTTTGATTTCTGGTGTTCACAAAATTATTTGTTGCATTCCATTTTCAAATATAAAAAAAAAAGATGCGGTATGATTGCCAATGAGACAACTCTCCAAAGAGACCAAAAGACACGGAATGTACATGTGATACAGTAGCCAAGTGGTCTAAAATATTACACTAGCATGTCTACTCTGGGTTTGTGAGTTTGGACCCCTACAGGCCGACTTTCTTCCACAATATATATTGACTGTTTGATATAGCCAATTGTGATGAAAGTGGTATAAACACCAAAAAACAATCAATAAATCAAAATATCTGTTGGCTGCCATTTTTAGAATTGCATGACTTAAGATATATTAATTTTACAGTTGTTTTCACATCAGTTTACATTGTCAAAGTATTTGAATTTAAAATTTAAAAAATCTGATATGGAAGACTTTTAAATTAATTGATGTCTGCCAACATTTTCAGGGAGTTCCTGGGCCAGGGAAATATGATGTGAAGGGTGTTTTCGATCCAGAACCTCCTAAAGTTAACACAGAGGGAATAGAGGTAGAACATCCACCATTTATGTCACAATCCAAGGTATGTATGATATTACTTTATTACATCACACACAATTTCATAAATATAAAAAATATGAGGGTAGCTATAGTTTGTCTGACCACTTTTGTTATTTGCATCTACATTTACATCCCTTTCTGGAGTTGGAGAGATTACTTTATTTCATGAACATGCTGTTTGTTTGTAGAAAAATGTTCTGTTTATTTGGTATTGTGGCATTTTTATTCCCCTGTTGTAGGCAATGTTGGCATTTTAAAAGTGTTGCCCTTGAGTTGAATTTCATGCACAATGCTCATAACCAAAACTTACAGAAAGATTTTGAATTCAGGCAGCAAGTCACTGAGATGCCCCTTTATGTCTGAAAATTGCAAATTTTTCACAACTCTTACACAATGATAAAACCACAACACACAGACAGAGTTTGAATTTGGGCAGGAAGATAAATCTATCATTCTGAAGTAATGCCTTATTTAAAAAATGGAAAACTGCATGTTTGAGAGGGGATATTTGTGTCCTTATAATCAGTTAATTAAAAAATTTGGGCAATGCAATGCTTATTTTATAGACATTTTATATTCAAATTTTAGAATCTTCATAGTATTTGCAACAGCTAGGTATCTGCAGATGGACAAAAATAATAAACTTTTTAAATTATTTGCAATTTATAACAAAAAATGAATCACTATATTTTTGATAGTGATTTGTCAGAAAATTATCCGTAAAGAATTTGAATTTTGTAAAACAAATTTACATTTTGATTTTTATTTCAACACCAAGCTTTCTTGGGAAAATTGCAGACTACTAAAATTCCTGAAAAAAAGGATGAACTTTTTTTTAATTGTATTTCTATCTAGAACTTATTACCAAAATGTTAATACAGTGTTTTACATCAATTCTTTCTATTAATTATCATACCAGTGTTTGTCTGAACTAGTCACCAACTACTGAATATTTGAACAGTAACTTCCATTATGTTAAAATCAAAAGAAGATATAAACACAGAGTTCAAAATCTAAATTTTTGGTAAAAAATGTCAAAATATCTGAATTTAAAGAGGTCCAATCATGGTGGCAACACAATAAAATACCACTAAATGATGAGTTAATCATTGCCTCAATCTTCATATTTGACATTTTGTCACACATCATCATAAAAGAGACAAAAACTAAAAGATTTTACTATATGTCACCCATTATCATATGATTGTAAGTGCTAGAAATTCCATAATGTTTTTTACCAATTCTACAGAAAAGTATTGAAAATGACAATCTTTATTTTTCCGTTTTTTATGTAATTTTGATAAACATGATGTGAAAAGATTAAATATACATTTTTGTCTAAATTGCATAATATTAAATGTCGACATATAATATTGAAAATTTTATTTTCAGTTTTACATGTAAAAAATTGAATTTAGATATGTGCAATTGCTGTTTAATTACAGAGATTTACGCCTTTGAAGAAAGTCACTCCAGCACCAGGAGCTTACAATGATCCACGAAATGCATTTGAATCAATGAAAAGAGTAACAGGATTAAAAAGAAGTCCGTTTGGTCAGACATCTGTAAGATTTGAACCTAAAGGTCACAAAAAAAATCCAGGTAATTGACAGTAAAATGTCACATAGATATAATCTGAATGAGGATTAATACTGCTTGAAAGTGGTATTGTTGATAATTTTTTCATCATTGACATGTCCTTTTTTCATCATTTAATTTTTGATGTAATGAGTCTGTACTATTATTGACCATTGATAAGAAATACGGCCAGTGTTTAATTATTCAGTCGTTTAAATAATAGAATTGCATTGAATAGGTATCTTTTCGTTAAGAGTCTTTATATGTATCTAAGTGGTTAATTTTGTCAAATGTTCTTATTACTATTATTGGCTAAATCTTTTAAATGTACCGAATACAGCAAAAAATCGTTTGTATTTTTAAAGCCAAAGAAAGTTATTGATTCTATAGTTCCAATGTTACCATAGATCGTTCAAAAGTGGCATAAATCTGCAATTCTTGAAAAATGTCAGTATTATATCTGGGCCACCATCTTCTATATGATTTTGCATAAGGCAAATAATGTATCCAGTCATTTAGTATTTTGATTTAAGTTTGTTGTGATAGTTCAGTTAAGTCAAATAGTACAACAATTTTTCTCCCTAAAATAAAAAATAAATTCAAAAGTCATGGTATAATATAACTCGGAAATAACCAATATCCGATATTTTCTTTGTATCACTTTTATATATGCTCTTAAAAAGAGTTAATGATAATTTAATTGTTGACATTATTTAGTGTGTCATATTCCTAACGATATTTTAATTATGGCCTTGGATGTTTACACACAAAAGGATAATCAAGAGGTTGCATACCGAGCACCATGAACTAGAACATATGTCCATGAATAGACTTTCTAGTAACAATAGAAATTCACTAATTTTTTAGTCCATTTATTATGCTGCATAAAAAATAATGGTGAAAAAGTTTTACCAAAGATAGAAAAATATATAAATTTACAATAACTCAGAAAAAAAATGAGAAGGTTGGAGCACTGGTAAACTAGCAGACCTGTTGGTGTATACTGTAAATTCACAAATTTTTTCGAGTGCATTTATTATTAGGATATAAAAAAAATGACATTTGTGCTATTTATGTAGCAATGCTGCATACAAATAACCTTATCAAAATTTAAAGTGCGATTTTTTATTTTTATTTTAGCGATTACTATTCAGTCGCATTTTTCTGAAATGATAAAAAAAAGTTGAGAATTTACAGTAACTTTATGTGATAAAGTAAATCTATCATTGAAGTTAATTTAAATAAATGAATACCATCAGTAACCACATAATTCTGTAAAGTTTTCAATTGTTTTACAAAATAATTGGAAGAAGAGGGAATTAGGTTATGCAGTAGAAGTTGTTAATTGGGCTATTAATTTGAATATAAGTGACAGAGAGTTGATTTTCTACTGTTTTATAGAAAACTAATCAGATTACTTTCTCTCTTATATCATTGTTTGTCCTGTTCTTGGCTTGGATTTAATTGTGCAAAATGCTGAAAGTGATTAAGTTTGAAATTTCTTTGAAGTTGGATTAGTCACAAGCTATATTTTTGCTGTTAATGTGAAAATTAGTCAAAACCACTATTAAAGTTAGCATGTAGCAATATTTTAGGACCTGGGCGTTAAGTGGAAACTGGACGCCAGGGAAAATAAGCATGTTTTGTGATGCAGTGATTTTATTATCTTTTGACATTGACTATTGTGTACTCTTTGAATTAACAAAAAAAATTAGCAATACAATTGATTTAAAACCATTAAAGTCAACAGATTCATGTGTTGAGTTTTAAAGTGAAAACCTTAGAGACTATTATCACAATCTAAAATTTACATAAACAACCATCCAGTCTATTTTATATTTCTGGCAACATATTTTTATCTTGGCCACTATCTGTCGACTTTTTTGATTGGAGGACAAAATATGACCGTAAATCAGCTTTCCAATTTTCCATCTGGTGCACACCGTACAATCTGAAATGGATGTTTTTCATGTCACATAAAAATTAATCATTCCTTGTCATTATGGCTCAAAAGTATTTGTAGCTATGTGGATGTTTTATGCGAACATTAACTTTAAATATTGATATCTAAATTAGTAGGTCAATTTTGAAATTGAAAATATCCCATTCCCTTTAATTAATATCCAGTTCTGATACCAAATTACTTCATTCATTGAAAAGTTCCTGCACTAGAATTTCTACCATACCTGTAAGGACATTGGCATTTTATCTGATATATTCTGTAAGGGATACATGCTAGTTGAAGCACACCTCTTGGTTTGGGTTTTCTCGCTGTGTTTATGTCTAATTGGTGGCTTTGGGCTAGGTTGTTGTCCCTTTGGTACATTCCCTGTTTTCATTCTCTATTCTTATATGGTTAATTCTTTGTTAGGGAACAGTATCCTAAAGCTTTCATTTTTGACATGAGAGTAGATATAGGAAATATATATTTTGTCTGTAAATATTTGACAATATGGGTTTTTCTCTGACCTTCATCAGCTGTTCTTCATCTCAGGGTCAAGCTCAGTGAAAAAAAAGTTTCTTTCCTTTAGTCACGGCAAATGATATATGTACTACACAATCATGGTTCTGGATTTCCAGTAAAATTGACCACTATAAATAGCAGCAGACTTCTACCTATCACTATAATAAGACTCCATGTTGATAGTTGACTAACTCAGTATCATTGAGTTTCTGTTATAGATTTGTATCAGTTCTCTAATATTACTATAATCAATATGTTAACTTATTTGGTCCATAAATGCATTTTGTGGGTTAAATATCAGTCTAACTGGTTCCATCTTAACAGGAGGCCTTATATTCCAAGTATAGTCATTCAAGGTCAAATTAAATGATGATACAAACTGTACTAAAAAATAATTACAGTAAAAGCAACTTGTCCTTTGAACAGGTTCACCTGACCTTGACTGACTTTTGGGTTCTATTGATTTAATTTTTTTTGTTACTTTATTCTTTATTAATGCATGGCAAGTAAAGTCTTAAATGTCATTGAACCAGAAGTTCAAATTGTTAGACTGGATATTTCTCTCTGTCCACACACTAATACATTACAGGAAATTCTATTGAAAAAATATTTTACTTTATTTTTTATAGGTTTTGAGAAAAGGGACTGAGTTGTTATTCATATTGTTAATGGCTAAAAATTATTATTATATGGTTCTAGTATTGTTAAATATTTGTTACAATACAATACAACAATTTTATGATGTTTTTTCTGTACTGAGAGTAACATATTTAGAAGTGCTGAACAGCTAAAATGGCCTAATCATAAGTAATCTATGTCACAACCTTATAAATACAAAATTATTCATTGTGTCCATAAAACTGTCTCAACTAATTTTATTGACCATACCCTTGTTATAAATCACTGTTTTTCACGGAACACAAAAAATGGATTAAGTTTGTTATGGGAGTTCCTGTAACAATGAAAGTGAAAGTTTTGTCGATAATGGATAATAATTTCTACTTTTTACAGGCTTGATTATTGTATTTCTTTTGTTCACAACAAAATAGCCGGGATGCAACATGTGACCTCAACAAGACCACGACAGATGCCCCTACAATAAAAAATGATACCCCCCATAAAAGTATGTTTCCCTTGGTGACCAATCATCGGACAATAGCTAAAGATGGAGATAGGATTCAATGTTAAGCTTAGAGATATTCATTGCTTTTTCACACCTAAGTGTTTTTATTATCAGTATATTAATCAGTTTTCTCCGATTGATCATATTTTTATGGTCTCCATCGAATATTAATGATGTATGGAAAAAGCTTCTTTATATTAAAATACAGATGAGTCACTAAGTTGGATTTATTCAATAAGAAAACTGTCAAGACTCTGTATAAGGACAAAGTTTTTATATCTTTTGAGTAGAAAAGATCAGCAAATATACAAATGTAATAAATTGGTTAAATGCATATAAATTTGGCTACATTTTGAATATGATATAGTGCGAAGAAATAAAATTTGAATTAAAAGATATTTTAAACCATAACATTTTTAATCAGATGAAATGCAATAGGATTGTAAATGGTTTTTAGTTGAAATTATTATTAAACAAGTGAGGAATCTTAGTTTGTTTGCATTTCAATAAACATATTTCTAACATAGATGCAGAGAAAACTACCACTAAATTAAACAAAAAAGGAAAAAAGTAAACACTATCACTCAACAAATAGAACCAAAGTTTTTGAAATATCTTTTGAACTGAACAAAAGTACAAAAAGGTCAAAATAAAAGTAAAATCTGTGATAGACACATTCCTCTTCATGAATTTCAAGCAAGAATTCTGGTAAAACTGTTGCTAGAAGAAGTCTTAAAGTTACTGTCATATGAGAGATACTTTGAAATGAAGAAAGCAATGACAGTGCTGTTCCTTTGGTTTTCATAGTGATTTTATGTAATGAATTGATATGCAATAGCAATATCCTTTCTATACCATATATTTCCTTTATCAATGCATACTAACATTTAAACATTGAATAAGGATTTCTTACACTCCAAATCAATGTTTTGTGATTTTCTATTTCTTCTTTTTCTTAAAGATTATTTTGATTTTACTGTATTACTGATTACTCTGCTATTACTCTGCTATCAGTTAGCTTCTAAAGATAGTAACATCCCTTACCAGGAAATAATCTATATATACCTGGAAACAAGTCATGCCTTATTTCACAATGTAATTAGTTTCAGCAAAGATAAACTTAATCAATGTCACATAGTCTTTTGTTTCAAGATGTTGGCTTCTTTAATGTCGGTCAATGATTCTAATATCTTTCCATTCATAAAGTTTTATATGAAGAGTCTGTACAGTTTCACATGGCAGATTGTTAATCAAACAACTTTCCACGAGAAACCATAAGACATACACAGACTGCATATTTTTTTATATTTAAATTATGTTGAGGATACATGAGATGATCTGAGATCTAATAAAAACATAATATGTAGGTTACCATGCTAGTTCTCAAAAATAATTGAGGCCAAAATTGATTACTGATTTTTATGCCCCACCTACCATAGTAGAGGGACATTATGTTTTCTGATCTGTGCCTTTGTTCGTCCTGCTTCAGGTTAAAGTTTTTGGTCAAGGTAGTTTTTGATGAAGTTGAAGTCTAATCAACTTGAAACTTATTACACATGTTCCCCATGATATGATCTTTCTTATTTTAATGCCAAATTATAGTTTGTACCCCAGTTCCACGGTCCACTGAACATGGAAAATTATAGTGCGAGTGGGGCATCTGTGTACTATGGACACATTCTTGTTTCAAGTTGTTATCAATGAAGGAGTTTTATAGATTTGTATTCATGGCAATATAGTAGCAGTTTCATCCTGGGCTTTGATAAATACATATAGTGTAAAATTTTACAATAATTAGATAGTCTGAACCTGTTCATAGTTATTATCAATTAATATTGTACATATTGTTATGCTGCTATGTGTCCCCATTTTTTTGGCCCCTGACACATAATTTTCTTACTAAATGCAATTTAAAAAATTTGAAAAGTAAAATAATTATAAAAAATAGAAATTGAAAGTCTAAAAGTACAAATTGAGCTCTTCATTCTTTGATGTCAAACTTTTTTACTTTTTAATATAAAAATCAATAAAGACACAATATTAATGATGGGAATAGGATATCTGTTTTACAATTAGGTAACTTAAACAGCCATAAGAGAGAAACCGAGAGTAGAAAAACCATTACATCTTCAAAAGTCTATGCAATTTTATTACACCCAATTTTTTTAACAGCAAAATCTGTGAAAAGCAGAATAAATGGAGTGTTATTTCATGTCTTTCATGAAATATTGTCATTGTGAGGCTTTCAAATTAAGTGATATATTTCATTTTACAGTGTATCATATTATTTGTCTGTAGTTATAAAGTGGCATTATATTTTATGATGTGTTATACAAAGTGACCCAACAATCTGCCGGGGTAAAATGGTTCCAAGAATGGTATCTTTGTTTCATGTTCATTTAAAATAATTCTGCTTTTAATGATGTTTCGCCACCTTTGCCAAAAATATTAAGTTCTGTAATGTCTTAGTAATGGGTATTTTAATGCTTGGTATTATAGCTGTGTAATTGTAAGTACACATGTACAAGAGGAAGACTACAAATAAAAATTGGTTTAAGTGTAGCTAAAACTTTATTGAATAAAGTTCATTTATAAATAAAGTGCATTTTTGTGTAGAAAGATGTAAAGAATTTGCATGTTCACCTATTTTAAAGTATGGATCTTGTATCCGTTAATTATGCTCCACAGTAAAATTTTGGAAGCTTAAAGTAGTACTGTCTTAGTCTGTCCTTCCTAAATGTCTAATGAATATTTTCATCACAATTTTCTCAGAAATAACTAAATTGACTTGTCTAGTGTGAATTTTTTTTTTGGATGACATTGTGTTTCATCCATTTGACCATTGCTGGTCTATTTGAACTTCAGGTCCTGGAGCATATAATATTGTTGGTATGGGATCAGAGAGCATGAGAAAGGCCTACATTGAGAGTACTCGCAAGGGTGTGTTTGGCACAACATCAGTCAGAATAAAACCAATTACCAAAAAAGAGGAGATTGAAGTACCAGGTCCAGCTCATTACCAGATTAAAGAGAAACCATTTAGGACAAAGTATCCAAACCTGACTTCTACATTTGCTTCAGTTACGTCAAGAGTTGTTGAACCTCCACCAACAGTTAAGGTAATTCTTAGATGTCATATTACAGTCTTCACGATGAACTATAAAAACTACAGCCCCGGAGCTCAGTTTTTGAAAATTTTTAGTTAAATTCTGTTGGCCTGTAGATATGATTTTTACAGGCCCAAGAGCAATTTTACTAGCCTGGGCTGCCACTCAACGTGAAGACTGCATATACTTTACATTTTTTTTTAATTTTGTCTTTTTAGAGTAAAATAGGAAAGATGATCAAAATGGCAAAACTTATAGTTCTACGCATGCCAGTTTATGCAATCTACAGTTCATTTTATTTTGTCTTTTAATGTAAAAAGCACAGTAGAGGATTGAAATGGCAAAGCTTATACTTTATACCATTTAACATTCTATGTTGTTAAAAAAGAAGTAATGCTTGACACACTCATATACTTAAATACAAGAAATATCAACATCTCTTAATAGTTTTGTTTTTGATGAAATGCACCATTTGATCTCTTTGCCTTGTGTATTATCTAGAAAGTCGGCTGACTTTTCAGTTTGTGTAATATTTTGTATATTATATAATCCTGACATTAACTGTTGAACAGGATGATAATGTTGTATAATGCCTACAGTAACCACAACCTTCCATAATAACTGTTAAATATCATTACACATCAAGAAAAAGTGATAAGTTGATAATCAGCCCTATTTTCACCCTCTATTATAATTCTAAAGCTTCAAGTCTCCAATTTAAGGGTAATTTTGTTTAGTGTTATGTCCTGAGGAAGCCTTGGAGACTAAAGATCTTCATGTTACTATAGATAACTTTGTGATAACATTCATCAAACATAGAAATTTACAAGGTTTGGATAGCATCTCCCTGTTATTATTACAATACAATACTTTTTTTTTCATTTCTAGGTTACTTTTGTTGTAATTTATTGGTGACAGTTAGTTTGTACAAGTTTATTTGTTCATTTAAATTGACAACTGGTGTAATGTCAAAGCAAATTATCTTTATTGCCATTCAAGTAAGGAAAAACATAGAAAACATAGACTATTTAGTTATGTCTTTTCCATATCATCATGTATTTTTGTCATTAATGTTCAATTGTTGCCGCAGGGAAATCAAATATACAAAACTGTAGTCATTTTTGTTGAAAAAATAAATTGATTTATAAGTTTAAGTGCAATTATCATGAAGTTAGTATTTATGTAAACCTGTTAACATAAATTACTTGAATTTTTTATTTGATTTAGACCAATTTCCCTACTTTTAATGACTTTTGTGTTGTCTGCCATTGTTTTAAGAGCTTTAGTTCCTTGTTCACCTTGTTAAGTTTTTATTGACTGGCCATTCCATTACTGATTGGCTAATAATTGTTTGCTAAATGTTCAGTGACAAATATTTCAGGCAAACTCAGATTGGAAACAAGGTATACAATAGTTCTACATAGTGCCTCTTTTTATAAGACAGCAATTAGTTTTCCTGAGCATCAACATATTGCAGATAAACTTTAAATCTTAAAAAAAAGTTTTGACCTGCAAAATTTTGGTCAAACTGGCAACACAACAGATATTTCATAACATACACTAAATTAGTTTACTGTTTGAAGTGTAAAGTTACAATGGTCCTTTCAAAATATGGAAACAAAACATATCCTCACATTGAAATAAAAACATGGAATTTAATTGTTTAGTACTTTAGAAACAACTTTGAAAATTTAGGAAATATTTTTTTTGTTTGTTTGTAAAATGTTCCCAAGATCATAGACATTTACAAAATCTTGTCTTCGACATTCATGAACTATTTGCCACTGGACATAAGGCAAACAACAACCAATCAATATATAGGATAAATTGGGGATTATTTATGTTGAATGCAAAAGTTTTTGAGTCTTATTGTTCTTAGCCTTTATAAGAGTTACTTGTGATAAATTATTTACATGTACATATATTTTGATTTGATGTTTGTTGAATAACATTCCTGCATTTTTAAGCAGAGAATAAAAAGGCAGATGAGATACAGAAGTAGATGTAATTAAATAGTCTTATATAAAAAAAGAAATATTCAGAAATTGTGTTAATTGTTTCAGTGTTTGAGGATGCTGTATGATTGAGGTTGATATTTACATAAGTTTGATATTAAACTTTTGAAATAGTCCATAAGTGCTTTGTTGTCAATTACAAATAAAAAGAAAAAAGAAAAAAGACATCACCATATTAAAATAAGCAAAACACCAACTAGTCAGTTTTCAATTTTGTACTTTATTTATGCTGAAGTTAAAAGGGGGTCTCATTTGGGGGTTCTGATCCCAAATCCCACCTACTGTTTTGTCAGATTCCTGTATCCCGCTTACACTATGTACGTAAGCAATTCTCATTTTTTTCTCATATCCCCAGTCCCTCTAGATCCATTTCCCGTTTTCACGACACAATAATTTGACTTTCACGTGTCATGCCTATAAATAATCAGCCATCCTGCATCACGCTTAGACCCCAATGAGACCCACTTCAAAATCTCTTTTTATAATTGTTTACTTCATCTGACTGGTAATGTAATTAAAACATTACAGAATATTTGACTAATTGTAAAACCAATACTATCAATCTTATTATGATTGTGAGATATTTAGTGATAAATCTTAACTTTCCATTGTAAATCAGGTAAACTTTTTTCATCAATAAATAGCATTGTTTTAATGAACTTGGGAATTGGAAATTGTAGCAATATGCAAAGTAGTAGTCGGGCTGTAAAAAATAAACTGTTTCCACGACACTCTAATTAAAAAATAGTTTGAAACAAATTGGTTTGAAGTGTGATTTAGTGGTGTTCTCTTGTTTAATTTCCGTTTGTCTGTGATGAAGTGTTGATGGTATTGCTCTCTTTCATCATTGCATCATATTGAAATACACATAGGGGTATTGTTAAACTGCTCAAAATGGAATACGGTAGTTTGGCATCAATGGATTAGGTATTTTTGAAAGGCATCAAACTCTTTCAATGGCTAAACAGAAAACGTTGTAAATGATTTTTTTTCTTCAGTAATTTTGTTTGTTAATTTTGCTTTATTGGTCATACATGTATTGTATCATCTAAGTTTTCAACTTTTTGTGGAGGTACCTGTTTAAGGTCAATCCAGGAAGGTACACTGAACACAGCAACTAAACTTATCTTATATAGACATTTTGGTTGCCAGATACTTATTTACCCTTTAATATGTCCAATCTTTTGGTGGTACAATGTAATCAAAAATAGAAAATGTGTTATATCAGAAAGGAGCCCCATGTCATAACATGGTTATGTCCCTTAGACCTTTATCATTATCTTTGATGTGTATGTTTTTTCAATTAAATTAGATTTTATCCAATAAAATGAATTTGATTGCAGATTTCCTGTTGGTATTTTTCCAGCATATTTATGTCTCAGAATTAAGTAATAAATGTCTAAATTTTAAACAAATCTTAAAAGCAATTGCCTTTTATCTCATAGACTTAAAAGCAATTCATTTATAGATGGAAACTTTGATACAAACATAAGTTTACAGATTTAGGTCATAAAATATAAGGATTAAAACAGTTGTCATTTAAACCTGGAGGTTTTATACTTTTGTAACTTTTTTGTAAAATAGGCAAGATTACTGTTATCAAAGAAGAAGTCAGCTGTGATTTAAAGTTTAACATTAAAAATAAAACCTATTTTAGTGATTAGTATGCACCAGGGCACAATACACCTCCCTTGTCAGATAATAACAAGACTGATTGATTGTTTATAGCTCAAAATTACATTCATGTCTTCAAAAAAAGAAGATTTTTTTAATAGATACCATGCATTGGGAGGATGAGCAATATTATTAACAGTGCAACAATGTATTATTTGATGAGTTTTATACAAATATCAAAAGTTAGGAAAACTGTAAAAGAATCTTTCTCCGGGTCTTGGATTATAGCGGAAACATAAGCCCTTTTTTACAGCACAAAAGTTATATAATCACATGAAGAATTTGACTTGTATCAGTGTTTTTTTGTGTCTTTCTCTTTCTGTGTGCATTTCAATAGATATTGTAAAAAAAAAAAGGATTATTTATATCAAAAAGGCCAATTGAAAAAAGAAAAAGAGAAAAAACAACTCCTTTTTATGTGGGTGAGCTTAAAAAATTTAAATTCTCAGTTTGCATCTCTTCTAATGATTTTTTTGTGTTTTACCATTGACTAAGTTCTATTAAAATATAATTAAGCTTGAACACGCAGACCTCTATGTTAAAGTACAACTCTTACAGTTTTCTAGACTGCTATATATCCTTTTTTTAATGTGACAATTGATTTTTGTCAGAAACATTCCATTAATTATAAAAGTGATAGACATACAATGATAGAGTATAAAGGTGTTAATTGTAATTTCTTCAAAGGCTATACCATTGTACAATTCCTATCTAATAGACTTGAAAAGTGCAACACTAACTCCATTCCCAGGTTATTCTATATCATATCTCATTAAATATAGAATAGCTTTTTTTTTATATTTTCCTAGATACAAGTTTTCCCGAGAGATGCTATACTTTGACATCTGACATTGCTCTTTTCTCGCACATAACAAAGAGATGTAAATAATTCTTACAAAAAGAACGCATTTTTAACAGAGATACAGAAACTATATTTTCAAATTAATTTAAAGACAAAGTTTGAAAAAAAATCTTTGTTTGAGTGACAGGTCAATAATAAAAGTTACTCCCTTGTGAAATTGAACTTTATGAGAGAATGTTAAATAGAACAAATGCTGTAGTCCCTATAGAGCTGAGCCAATTATCTGGGTGATAGTTTCTAGGAATTGTCATTTTATTGTACATCTCTTATACCAATTATAGTTATCTTAAAGTGCCAATGTTTAGAATAAATATTGATCAATTACATTCTTTTATGTGTTTGACTTTGTATGGGACATGCTTTCCTAAATAAACATGTGCTTCATAGTTAAAGTAATTGCAGTTTTTACACTTTCTGTCTTTTCTCTACTTCGTTTTAATGTCAAGACTCCAGAACAAAAGAATTGTTATGATATAAAATCTGTTTATATTTTTCTTAAAGTAGAGGTAATTTTAAGTTGATGATATAATTTTTTTTTATATCTGATGTACAAAAATAGCCATTTCTCTCATAAAAGTACTACATATTTATTTTAAAATGTTTGAATAATTTTAAAATAATGAAAGTATCTCCCTCATGCACAGCTCTGATTGGCTAAACTAATAGGTCCTTTTTGATTTGATCAGCTTTTCAATATTTTGTTTTGGATTTTCAAATTTTGAAGTTATGAAACACCGAAGAGACATTAATTGTTCAAATGCATTTAGTGAAATAAAGTTTGTACTGCAAAAATTATTTAATACCTTATTTTCTTTAAAGTTATTCATTTTCTTTAAAGTTATTCATTGTCCCTGGTGTGATGCATTTAACATTTGTTCCAAAGAGTTATGCAGCTTATGTCCCTTGGAAATATCATTTATATGGAAAATTGCATTGGTAGAGCTCTCATGTGTACAATTCTTGCCAGATTTTTAAGAACTTTTATCATAGGTTTATATCAGCAATGTCTCAGTCAAGTTAGGTAGAAAATCGGTGTGGATCAAGAGTTTGTAAAAGAGTTATGGGGATGATGCCCCTTGGATAATAATATTGAACATTTCATTGTATAGCGCTCTCATGTGTGCAATTCATGCCAGATTTTTATCAAAGGTTTATAACATCAATATATTTTTTTAAATTTTGAAAATCAGTGCTGATCAAATATATTTAAAACAGAAGAATTTATTTCTCTAAGATATTAATTTAAAAAAAATAAGTTATTGCCCTTATCAGATAAAATGTGCAAAGCAGGGGACATTACATACAAATACAATAAAAATACTTTCAATACTTTCGCTATTTATGGTCCTAGATCAAAACCATGAAAAAACACATTAGAAAGAATTTCTAATTGATTTGTGCCTTGAACCAGGACCAATAATGATTAAACCCCTGAATAAGGCACGCTTTCATAAATGACATGAAATTCAGAAAAAAAGGTATTAAAATGTGTCCCCATAGTTTATCAGTAGTCTTTGATGTAATGAAATAGATGTGTGTTAGCACAGAAAAAATAGATATATTAGATTTGTAACTGTCAGTTAAATGCATTCAGGTACAGGCATTTCATTTACTTAATTTATAACATGCAGTTCTTTTATTTTGGAGTCAGAAATCTTATGTTCTTAGACAGAAAAAAAAAAAATAACAGACAAGTCTTCATATTTCTCATGAGAAGAAGCAGATAGAAATAAAACAGTGAGGTGTGTCCAACATATTTTTGTCTTGTTTAATTGGTGTTTTGTGGTGATTTGTCCATTATCTATTGATCTTTCAATTTGATCTTTAGGACATGATAATGGAATACATCAAAAGGTTATAAACTTTTGACATCAAGGTAAAAATTTGATGGGATAAAAACTTCTGATTTTTTGTAGCCTTTTGCTGGAGTCCAGGTTCATGTCGGAGAAAACAAGGTGGGCGATTCAATCATAATTTCTCAAATGTACCTCAAGGGCTTGTCAAATGCTGTCTATTTCCCATTTATGTCATAGTTATTATCATTAAAATGAAACAAGCCAGAACATAAATTACAATCTGTTGAAAAAATCAGAGAAGAAAATCCTCTTTTATCACAATATCTGTCAGTTTAGGAGGACTTCAACTGTCTAAAGGAGGAAAACATATTTAGAGCCAACAATTAAACAAAGAAATCTAGAACATTTTTGTCATTTTTCATACAAATTCCTTGATAACAATTATCAGTCATGATGAAAATATAATTGCTCTATTTTTATTTCTTTTCTAGTTACATAATTTAATATGTTTACATTTTGTTTGCTGTATGTTTTTTGATCTTTTGTCAACTCCTTATATATTTTGAATCTATACTAAACTGTTTCAAGCCAGTCTCAGATGTTACATTTTTGCTATGCATCCTTTATAGTCTAGTAGTTATCAATATTCAAATAAGCTTTTTCTTTAAACCCACAAAAAGAAAAACTTCCATCAGTGGCAGATCCAGGGGAGGGTTCCGGGGTTGGAACCCCACCCACCCTTTTTTTGGACGATCAATGCATTTGATTTGGGATGTATAGTTGGAAATCCCAGTTTTTTCTTGGTTGGGAACCTGTTTTTCTGTTTAATTGGAGTATCTAAAAATTTTAATAAATTTATAAATACAAGTATTAATAACTGTTTCAAGAATTATCAAAACATGGTATGATTTACATGATAGTCTCAGGATGAAATCAACCTTTACATTAAAGACTGTTACCCAATTTTTTTTTGTGTCTTTGGGGTTGCTGTCACAGTCCACATCTCCTTTTATTGGTACTTGTGGAGAGGGCATTATCCTGATAAATAGAGATGCCTAAGGGATAATAGTATTGACAGAAACATTGATAATGTCTGACCCACAGTTAGTATTACTGTCAAAAGGGGAGTCTATTTATTACAATTAGGCCCACTTCATTAAGTTTTCTCAAGAAAATCAGAATTTTTAACAAAAAGTAATTTGTCTTGGAAATAAAGTGATTTTCTTTTTATGTAAGATTGTTTGCAATACCAAATAATGTTAATTTTGAATAAATGCAATGGTGAAATTATGATTGAATCGCCCACCTTGTTTTCTCCGACATGAACCTGGACTAACCTCCCCTGTTTTGAAAGATAATAGATGGATGGATAACTTTAAATGAGCCAGTGGCAAACATTACATGCAAAATTACCAGGTGGAAATGTTTGACAATGATTTTTTAAGTTTTCTTGTCCCAATTAACCATGGAAAACTACATACAATTTTCCTTGGTACAGGTCATCCAGGAATTAAAATGTTCAACTTAATTTCTATCAGATTGCATGCAGACTGGAAAAACCTCAAAATCATGTAAAATTGGTATCTACAAAAATAAATGAATCCACAGTTTATTGTGCATCCCCATATTACCTATAATCATGTATATTTCTACAGATTATATGTTTTTTGAATGTTGCCAAACATTAGCTTTCATCAGGCTGAGTTATAATTTTAGTGATAACATAGGAAGGAAGTTTGCATTACTTGTAATTCTTTAGTCTTTATTAAATATTGTGATTTTACAAGCAGTAATGCATTGATAAGATTTTATCAGGGCTTAGTAGCAAACTTGTTTTATCTTTCTTTTCTGTATATGATTTGAATTTTATGTAGTTTGTATATTTATCATAAATATATGATCTGTTTTATTTCATAATACTGATTGATGTTATTTTAACAAGTTTTTAGAGTTAATTTGATATTTAAAGTTTCTTATTCTTAAAGGTTCGCCATATATATATATATGCATGCATTTACTTTTGATAATGAATCTAGAATTTATTTGGCAAATTTCTTATGGGAGGAGCCATTCCACTTGTACATTCCTGTATAATTACATTGTCATCTTTTGATTGAAAAGATTCCAAGTTTTAAGTGTTTTCACAAAGCAAGCATGTAAATTGGTTGTATGGATCTTATCAAAATAATGAAAGTTAAAAACAAAAAATAAATGATGACAGTAAAATTATAAACCAGAAAATTAACATAAAAAAGATTCCCCCTGAATATTTATATCCATTTTGTCCTATTAAAACTGCCATTTTATTGTTATTTGGATAATATCATACCATTTCAGTTGATGTGTGAAATGAAAAGAAGTTGATCATTAGCCACTAGTTTGACCACCTTATGTTGTGTCTCTATCCTTTGTCCAAAAAAAGTGTTTTATTTTTCAAACTCATTTTCTGTCACTATTATATTTGAGAATTTATGGTTTATACATTTTGTAATGTAAGAGAATTTTCACTGGATATGTTTCATCAATAGATTTGAGTACTGGAGCAGGAATAACTGTCCCTTCCTGAGCATATGAGTTCACATATTTTTTGTGTGTTTGGTTTCTCAACACTTTAGTATTTTGTTTTGTGGTTGTGTAATCCGTTTTTCTTTTGGCCATTAGGTGTTGATTTTTTTAGACCTAAGGTTGACTGATTGCCCCTTGTTATGTTCTACACTTATTTTTTTGCGATTTTTCTGAAAATTATGGCCTTAGGCATAGAGGATCATTGGCTTAGAAGTCAAATTATTTTCGTTTTAATTCTTTATAAATACATGTAATACGTGAAGTGATGTAAAGTTTATTGGTCTAAAAATTGGACATCTGAATAAGGGTACATGTTGAACACCCAAGGTAAAGGCAAAACATTGAACATTACAAGTGGTCATCTATGGACCCCTCCAAGAATAAGTCCAAATTTTTTTTATCAACAGAGATAACAAATAAGAAAATGATATGCTGACTATAATTTCTGGATAAAATGATGAAGAAATAATGACATATATTCCATCAACATAAGATTTATACTGAAATTCAAATCTATATTGCATCCATTTAATTAAAATTTTAATCAGAAATTTTAATAACTCCTGCAAAGTGTCTTTCATATCAAAGTTTATTAAACTGAATCAAACTTATGTAATGTTTTTTTTTCTTTAAAAAATCTGACAGATGCATATAAAATTGGTTTTTTTAACACATTAATCGATGACATATGAAAAACAATACTGAAATTGATGTTGAAAATAGATTCGATATCAGAAAAGAATTGTAAAAATATATCCACTTTACAGCTGCATTATGGATTTCAATCAATGAAACTCTGAAATCAAAGATGTGGTATCGGAGTGAAATATACAACTTACGACAACTGTAACCCTATTGATTAGATCAATTGAAGCATCTGCGGAATAGTTAAGGTTGTACCATACTATTATAGACAAAGCCATTAAGACAGAAGTCAAAGAGCCAATTTCTTATAGACCCAATATCATGCTCTTTACAGTATTGCTACAATTGATTTCCACTTTATCACACTTGTTTCAATTTTTAATCAGAGTTACTCTGGTACGAACCACGGAGAGAACAGTGACACTGTAACGTCCCTGCGACAGAGTCAGTCACGGTGATTTATGTTATGACGGTCAAGTTAGGGAATAGTTATCTGAATGTTTAGTCATATTTACAGCAATACATATTTCACCGTAATGGATTGGCGTAATAATAGGGCTTTACATAATAGTATTTTGTTGCAGATTTGGATGATTCAATCGAGTTGTGAGATGAGATGGTGTATATTGGTATAACCCAGGTTACATTGTTTTGGAGATTCTATTAAATGATAAAACAAATGTTCTTTCTAACAAACTGTTTATAAATGTCAAATCTGCCAAATTATATTGGCATTGTTTCTAACAAGACCTCTTAACCCTATTGTAAAGTACAATTATTAAGGAACCAATGTAAATCTGAGAATCTGTGCCAATAGAAATACCATCAGCATTTTATCATGAGTATAAATCGTAGTTTGATTGGCTATGACCACTGTACAATACTATATACTTTAAAAGATGAGTGAAAATGATTAGTAAAAATGATCAGCTGTTTTTGTTGCCTTCTTGTTTGTTGAGTACTGTGAGTACTGTTTATAATTAATGTAATAATAAGAGTTGTCTTTCTTAGTTTAAATAGTTTTCTCTTAAAATAATGTCAAATAGCTCAAAGAAAGAAAAACCAACTGCTTTTTAAATGTTGATTCTTTTAATTTCATCAGCTGTTTGTCTTTCCTTTTCTCTCTAGCACGTATCTGGGTTTGTTGAGAACTTTTGATAATTAAATGTAATAATAAGAGTTGTTTCTCCTAGTTTAAAAAGTTTTCTCTTAAAATAATGTCAAATAGCTCAAAGAAAGAAAACCAACTGCTTTTTAAATGTTGATTTTTTAAATTTCATCAGCTGTTTGTCTTTCCTTCTCTCTAGCACGGAACTGTCAGCTGCAAATAAAATGTCAAAATTTTGTCCGACTTATACGAGGGTCAAGACTAAATCCTCAGAATTCGGAGCTGAAAAGGGCATCCGACTTATAGTCGGATCGACTAATAGGAGAGTATCTACGGAACTGTTTATAATTAATGTAATAATAAGAGTTGTCTCCCCTAGTTTAATAAGTTTTCTTTGATATCGTCAATTACCTCAAGGATCAGTATACTAAACAAGTCTGAAAAGTAAAGTTGTTCTGTATAAAGTTATAAAGGAAGTTGTTTATTAAAGTATTTAGGAGAAATCATGTTCTGATTTCCTTCAATTAAGATTCAATAATCAGTTTGGCTAACTTGTCAGTCAAATCTTGATTGTAGCAGAATAAAAACAATGTAATATTGGCCATATGCTACACTAATGTTTATGTAACAGTTTATAAACAGCTACCCTAACATGAGTCTGTGTTTACAATGTCTAATAACACACAAGTGGTCTGTGTATCTGGTTAGACAAACTTTTCTCTGGTTACATCCCAGCTATTTATCTCAAGTACCATCTAACCCATCAAGACACAGGACAATTTGACATTAAAAATTTATTTTAATGTCTTTAGATCTTTTAAAAGATATACAATTACTTTTATGTTATTTTATGGCATATAAATTTTGATTAGTTGTATACAAACTTGTGACTTGATTTGAACTTGTTATTGGTTTATGACCTGGGCAAGTCAATAAATTATGTATTTTTATGTAAATTATCCTGTTTCAGAAAGGTTTTATTATTAATCTGTAGTGTATTCTTTAATTACTTTGTCAATCTTTACTTGGTATATGATATGTTTTTCACACAGCTTACCTAAGTAAACTTTAGAGTTTGATATTTTTGGAAAGCTCCACAACTGTATCAGTTGTCCCAGCCCCATTTCTATTGATTTATAGCTATATTTTTATAATTTTTTTTTTTTATCAAAATATTATCTCTATAATGGAATTTTTGGCTTTAATGTTATCTAGTCTGTCAACTTGACTGGAAAGGAAATTACTATTCAAGATATTTTACATTAATTAGTAAAATATATGTTTAAATTATCCTCACACACAAAAATATGTTTTAGCCTGAAAAGATCAAAGTAAATTTTAGACTATTCGCAGTAGGTGTCATATTTACAGTGATTTTTGAATACGATGTTATGTATGACATGACTTACTGCAGTTATTAGCATGTCAGAGTGACCATATAATAAGCTTACAGCTAAATACTTGACATCTTAATGCCTCCTCTCATTATAGTTTTCATATGATCTACCTTCCAAGGTTTATATTTTGACATAAAGGTCCTCCTTAATTTGTCCAGAGCTTAGTGGCTATGTTTGATATGATTTATACACATTTTTGATTTACAATGGTCAATTTTGGCACTTGAGACAAACACCTGAATATGTGGTCTAAATCTGGACCTGTGATCGTAGTACTAATACCAGTTAATTTGCTGTGGCTATAAAAGAGATATTGTACATGTTTTTCCTGTAGGCATGAATGCATATTATCCTTCAATAATTGATAATATTCTGTCTTGTGTGGTATGAAGACACGCACATACATGGTTTTACTAGTTAATTGGCCTATGAATAGCTTGTCACTCTTTGTAAATATATATGAGTTGATTTAATTGTTATTGGTAAATCATTAAAGAAAAGTTTACAAATTGTGCAGTTACTCTGCAACTTTGTAATTTATTTTAGTGCAAGGGAAAATTAATACGATTTTAAGATTTTTAATGCATTCGGACTAATGTAAGAATATAGTACGGAATATAGTGCATAATTATATAACAAGGGCTACAGATACAGGACACTTTAAATTTCTAATTTCCGAGTTAACTATCCTCGCTTAAGCAGAAGTCAGAAGTTTTTCCATTCTTATTCTTAACCTTTAAGTGTTTTTTGTGTAATTTTCCATGGTATTTTGGCTACTGGTCATTTATTAGTTACAGATGGTCAGATATAATGCCATGGTTACAAAGGTAGAAAAAACATGGTTATCAAATTGACAATGGTCAACCACTTGAGATTTAGACATTAGCTTGGTTTACCATGGTCAACCATTGTCAGATGTGAGACCTTGGTAAACCACTTGAGATCGAGCTTGGTCAACCATGGATGAAATAGTGGAAAACCAATAGTAATAGTGGCCATTTTGTAAATCACATCCAACCATGGTTTGAGCATGGTTATCAATGACCATGATCAACCATGGTTGCATATTGACAGGGGCGTATCAGTTGGAAATGATTTTAATACAGTGGTTGTTCTGGATCTTATATAGCTCCACAAATTTAGGATAGGTTTCTTTTTTATGTGTTACTAAGTGTCATGTAATATTGGCTCCCGGACATTAAGTTGTTTATAACATCATCTAGAAATTATATTTTTTTTTAGGGTTTATTTGTTTTTTCCATAATATTTGTCAGATCTATAAGAATTGAATTTTACTGATTATTACAAGCAGCACTGAAGTTTGTGGTTTTAACTTTTAAATGTTTATGATTGATGTAATTAGGTGGATATCAAACATAGCCTCAAGAAAACTAAAACATTTTACTGATGACTTGAATGAAAATTCATATCAAATCATCAACAGAATAGCAGTTTTTAGCAAAATAACCAAAAAATATAAATTCTTCTGCAATGACACAGAAATATTGTCATTTTTTGTACAGTTTTGAACCATCCTCTTTGACAAAGGGATGATTAAGAACATGTTAATAGTTTTTGTAAAATTATCATGCACAAAGTCTTGTTTATAATTTATTTCTGATAACCATAGACATAATTCATCATAGAACTACATGATTAGACAATTAGTATTTGACATTTTGGAAATGTAGATAATTTTGTTTTCTCATAATAAATAGGTTTTTTTTAACTTATATTTTCCTTTTTGTCTTATCCAATTTCAAATTTCTGTTGTTGATAGTATATAGAATAAAACAGAATTATCAGACAGAGTTTTTGACATGTTTTTGTTCCTTTCTCAAAGCCAGAATCTTATTGATTGTTATCATTGTCTTTATGGCTTGTTTTTTCTCTCATATATTTAGAGTTTGGTATAGAGATCTTTTCTTTGATTGCATCAGTTAAAAATATTTACAATTGTCTAGATTTAAGGTAATTGAGAGGAGGTCCTTAGAGGGCACACAGATTACTCCTATTTTGGCATAAGATATGTGTTTTTATTACATTTTTCTTATTTTTGACAGAGGGGCACCTTTTTGTGCATTATTGTTATTTGTGCTCTTCAGGACCCAGCCCCCCTTTTTGAAATTCCTATATCCTTAACTGACATTCTCTTCCTTACAGACTGTTCTTTGACTATTTCTTAATTCTTCAGATTGATGTTATCTTCATGTTTATGCCATGTATCGTTTTATAAATATCAAAGAAACCATGCTCTTGACTCCAAACTAGGTGCTTTAAAACTTCGTTGTCTTTTGCCTTTAAATGTCCATTAGAAAATTTTATGAATCTATGCAAGGATTCACCAATATGGCTAAATACAGTTTCCAGCGTAATATTCATATGTTGGTTAAGAATGTGATTTTTCAGCATCTTGTATGCTTGATATTAAGCCATGAGTTTCGGGGATGATGTCCCTGACCTGTTTTGGTCAGATATCTTGTT
Source organism: Mytilus trossulus (assembly GCF_036588685.1). Taxonomy (NCBI): domain Eukaryota; kingdom Metazoa; phylum Mollusca; class Bivalvia; order Mytilida; family Mytilidae; genus Mytilus; species Mytilus trossulus. Next base: position 79,973,347 of record NC_086379.1, read on the forward strand.
TTGTAAGAATATTAACTATCATTTATGTTCTGTAAACCTTTTTTAAAATTATAAAGAATTGTTTATTTGTAGGAACTGCCACCACCAGGTTCTTATGAAGTCAGTCAATCGTACCAGAGATCACAGGTTAGAATAGAAAGAGCCAAACCAAGAACTGATGATGCTGGTAGAAAACAAGGATCCTTCTTAACTGCTGCTTCAAGATTTGCACCAGCAAGAGATACAGTGGTTCTACAGCCTGATCTAGAAAATCCAGGTAAGTCGGCAAGAGATACAGTTGTTCTACAGCCTGATCTAGAAAATCCAGGTAATACCTCTCATATCAAATCAATGTTGGTAATCTTTGAAATTAAGTCTTTTCAACACTTTCAGTCATATGAATATCCTCAGTTTTGAAATCTAAATGAGTTCTTCATACCTGAAATTTTTTTATTCCTCAAACCAAAATTCCCAAAACTCATTTTTATATATTTAAATTTTCCTAAAAAATGTCATTTTTGCTCTTAGTAAAAGATATTGGTACTACATGATATACCACTTAAGTAATTTCCTTATTTAATGTTCCACTAGAAAGTTTATTCCATTAACTAAGACTTCCTCTTTTTATAGAACTTTTTTTTTCAACAGACTGTCGGCATCCCAATGGGAACAAACTGTGCCCCTCTACTTGCTGACTTGTTTCTTTATTATTATGAGGCTGACTTCATGCAGGAACTTCTTAGAAAGAAAGATAAGAAGTTAGCAATATCCTTTAACTCTACTTTCCGCTATATAGATGACGTTCTTTCACTAAACAATTCAAAATTTGGTGACTATGTGGATCGCATCTATCCCATCGAATTGGAGATAAAGGATACTACAGATACAGTTAAGTCGGCTTCATATCTTGACTTACATCTAGAAATTGACAATGAGGGTCGGTTGAAGACAAAACTTTACGACAAAAGAGATGATTTCAGCTTTCCAATTGTGAACTTTCCATTTCTAAGTAGCAACATTCCAGCAGCACCTGCATACGGGGTATATATCTCCCAATTGATACGATATTCCCGTGCTTGCATTTCCTATCATGATTTTCTTGATAGAGGGTTACTGCTCACAAGGAAGCTATTAAACCAAGAGTTCCAAATGGTGAAGTTGAAATCATCCCTTCGTAAATTTTACGGACGCCATCACGAGTTGGTTGACCGTTATGGAATAACCGTTTCACAAATGATATCGGATATGTTCCTTACGTCGTAACTACAATCCCCTTCCCTTTCATGAATTTGACCTACCGAATTAGACTATTTACCGGATTTGTAATCACATAAGCAACACGACAGGTGCCGCATGTGGAGCAGGATCTGCTTACCCTTCCGGAGCACCTGAGATCACCCCTAGTTTTTGGTGGGGTTCGTGTTGTTTATTCTTTAGTTTTCTATTATGTGTCATGTGTACTATTGTTTTTCTGTTTGTCTTTTTCATTTTTAGCCATGGCGTTGTCAGTTTGTTTTAGATTTACGAGTTTGACTGTCCCTTTGGTGTCTTTCGTCCCTCTTTTATAGTTGAGGTTAAAACTGGGAGTGATTTCAAACTGGACTCTGTCCAAGTATATACTGACAAGATGACCGCAGTAACCCTCCAAAACAATTTGAACTACTTTGAATTTGTATAACTGTACTTTCTGACATGGGAGCTGATTAAAATACATAAACAAAATCTAATTTAGTTCAAGTTTGTGTAAATTTTTGTACCGTGTACTTAAATTTACTTCTTTTGAAAATGACATCTGTTTTAATTTCGTTCATTTGCAAGTGAAAAAAAATGGTATCTAGAATTTTACTGGAGATAAATTTGGTTTATAATGTAGAGCAAAAGATTAAGCAGTGTAAAAGAAGAATGATATAGAATATCTGCTTTCTCCGTGAATTTATTTACATACTTCAAATATAAAGTAATGGCATGAAATATATAAGTTTTTGAACTTCAAACTTAAGTTTTTTAAAGCCTATGGCGGAAAGAGGATTTTTTTCCTATGAGTAAACAGTGAGTCACGATGAAATCTGTTTCTTATGTTTATTTCTTCCTGTTGAAAACTACAGAATCTGTTTTACTTGTAAATTGTTGTGTTGACATCCTGGAATACAAATTTCAAAATAATATCCATCTATACAATACTATCTTATCTTAGCCATTAAAGCAAATCTGACAGCTACTCAAATGCATTTGCAGTTCAACAAAAATGAGAGATTATCTGCATGCACAATTCCATTTAGTCAAGTCACTACCAATCAATGGTAATCTTGAACATGGCAGCAAAATTAAATTTATACAAGATCTTTTGAGTATTTTACAAAGATTGCATCAATTCTGAGATAAACCAGGAATATTTCTGTGAATGCATCCAAATGATCTACTTTGGGTATTTGCAGCTAATTTTAAAACAGACCACCTTGTTGAAATTAAAAGATATTGACAGGTTTATGAGAATTATACAGTTAAGTTTGACTTGGAGATGCTTTAGATATTGTGCAACTGCTTCAGGTCTTACAAGAACAAAAATTATCACAACATTTGATCTAAATCTAACTGTCTCTCCTACTGTAATTGGTTGTCGCCAGCAGCTGCCCTTGTTAAGTGTTTAACTTTGTTGCTGCACCTGAACATTTAGTGGAGGATTTAAGGTTCACTTTAAAATCCTGATTAAATCTGAAAGTCTATAAGTATATCTTGTCTTGAGAGAAGACTGCAAGGCTACATTGGATTAAGAGTATCCAGTTGTAATTAAGATGAAGAGAGATGTTAAGTATGGAAAAAAAAGTTTATTTGTCAGACATGCAACTGTTCTAGCTATAATACTAACAATCTCTTCAAGACATTTGACTTAGAACTCCTTAATACTGAATCAGATGTTAATATTTAATCTGATTAACTAATTAAGTTTATATGTAACCGTTAAGATCTAAAGAGACGCCTTCAGGGTGTCTAAACCACCTCAAAAGTTTCAAAGTGGGACTGTAGTACCTTATTTGCTTTGAGTGCGGATTGTTGAAGGCCTACATGGGTTAACAATTAAAACTTATCGCTTCGTCACCAAACACTGAGCATAGGGAATAATAGCCAAAAAGAGTTAGAAAATATGTCCCAATTTAATGACTTGTTTTCTTGCTGACTCTTACCTTCTTAGCCAAAACATTCAAGATCTGACTCGAATGTGTTGGTCTAATACAAGGAAGGGTTACTATTTTTTCCATGTTTTCAACTTTTGTTTTCATTTATTTCATTTGATTCAAGTTTTTTTTACATGATTTTGTGGTCACATCAATTTGGATTTATTACTCATGTTCATGATGATGTACCCGGTAAATAAAGGCAACGGTTTATATTTCGCTGTTTAAAAGTCAGAAATCAATTATGTGAAACAAATCAGGGTCTCAAACAAAACCCGAGGGAAACATATTATTATTTTAAAGCTTTAGAAACATATATAGAATTAGGGTTTTGATCCCTATGAACATCGAACTGTTGTAGGTAAACTGATAATGACATGGTGCCATATTTTTTTTTATATATTTGCTTGACCACCTCATAAGCATGGTCTATGTCTATGTAGGATTTTTGTATTAATGTATACCAGAAAATAACTTCCAACTTCTCCTGCAAAGTGATTTACTAGTATTTTAAAATCAGTGTGTTGAGAGTCCCATGGAACAACATCTGTTGTGTACAGTTTTGAAATATTCTCAGCTACAAAACCAATCATTTACTAATTTTTGTACATGAAAAGTGAAACAATAAAAGTTTACCTATACTGAGTCATTAAGTACAGGTTTTATTTATCAATATATCATTTGTCTTAGATAAAATCATTATTCATCTTGCACCTGTTACCATTAGACTGACCATTGGTCATCACTCAAACTTATCTGTGTTGCAGAACTAAATGGATTAAGAAATGTAACATATGTAACCAGCTGTTCAGAGTTTTGATATAAACAACAGTGGCATGATAATACCCTTGCCCATAACAAATTGGTCATCGCTCATGCATTTCATATTTGCATATTTCAGAATGAATTTCTGAAATCAAATTTTTCAAAAATTATCCTAAGATTAGTAAAATAATATGATTATTATTTTTTTTAAATTCATGTACATGTATCTACACTTTACTGTGTTAGTAGCGTTTTTTATTTAAGTTTCTGTGTAGTGCTTTGTGTATGCACCTTGGTGAACTTATTCTACCATTTTGCCTTTTCCTAAAATAAATTCTTTCCACAATGGTATCTTGTTCTCCCCTTTTTAGTAGTTCATTACAAGAAGTCTTAATAAAAAAAAAAGGATGGAGTCCCCTCAGATTCTTATTGATTTTTAGGGGGTTTATTGTAATGTTTGGTGCTTTTCTTATTAGATATATCCAGCAAATACATTTTTTTATTGGAAGCAGCTAAATGGAACTAGCCTGATTTTATTTCCAAATCGGCAGATTTGGCATGTTTCTGTGACATAATGGCAACGTTTGCATGGTTGCCAGTACCCTAGATCACTAATACAATGGAGTTTTTGCTGTTTTTCGTTGAGAAGATTGAGCACGATGGTTGAAGTTTTTTTTTCAAAAGTTTCCCAACAGTTAAATGTTTCCCAATGTCTAAAGATTTATTTAATGTGTCAACTTGTTATGATTCTAAGACAGATTCACAGACACAAAGAGCTTCATGTTTGAGAACACATATCTTAATGTTCTTGTTCAACTAACTTTTCCATTTGTCATTGTATTCTTAGCTATCTCAGTCCTTATCCCACTGAAGACAGCTTTAATATGTGCATGAAATAAGCGGGCAGTAAATAAGTCAGACTTGACCATTACTGTCTTACACTATATACAAACCTTTCTGTACATACAAGTGTCTATCAACTAGCTCATCCCACCGCCCGTATAATCTGACACTGAAAATATAAACACACTAAATGATAAGGCTGTCCGTTGATGGAAGTTAACAAGCTATAAGAAATATATTCTAATTAGTCTTTTGAACCCACTTATTTTTAACAGTGCAGAAGTCAGTTAAATCATTCAACACGATGTTTGAAAATAAATATACTCGGAATTTTAGCAATAAAACATTTGAGTCTAAAAACTACTTGGCAACAGTTTTGATGTTATTTCCATAAAACTTGAAAATCATATCAATAATGTTAGATAATAATCTGGAACGATTGTAGATTTGTGAAGCTGCAGAGTCATATGTATGACTTTTTTTACCTCTATTTGAAAACATCAGTTATCAAAATAAAAGTTAAATCCACATCAACCTTTTACCTGGAACAATCAAAAGATAGCCGAACACAAGGTCTTGTAATATGCTCTTGGTATCAAGTTCCATCCTTTAATGCAGGACACGACCATACTGCCAAGTCAAATTATATTTTGATATTCTTTACACAGTCCAGCATCTAAGCCCGAGAAATCACATCAAAATGATGTTGGGCTTATCATCTGCACCACTTACAAAAACACCATAATTTCAAATTAATCTGTCACTCCAATTAAAATTTGTTAGTTGACAGGAACCACATGTTAATCTATTCTGATCCACAAGTGGTAACTGTTGCATAAATGGGTTTATAGTAAATACACAGCACTATCTCCCCCTTTTTGCAAGGTTTTATATAAAATTACCCTCTTTTTTATTACATACTATGTAAAAATGCATTTATGTTTGATAACTATATATTGATTTGGGGTATATTGCCTATAAATATGCTGTTTGTAATCTTAAATTATTAATGGTCAATATTATTGAATTAAACCAATTAATTTGGAAGTTCACCTTCCAAAGAAGTTCCCAATTGAACCCTTGATTGGTTACATAGGGAATCACTGAAACTGGACTGGAGCGATCCCCCTATTAGGTCAGCCCCCCCCCCCCCCCCCCCAAAAAAAATGCAAGAGAGGGTGTGGTTTAGAGCTCTCATAGTATTTTAGTAACAGCACCTTTATGTATCTGTAATGAACTTAATTAAGCCGTTGAAATTTTACCATAAGATTCAATGCTTAAATATATTGACATAAAACTATAAGAAATAATACATTATTCAAAACTTGTGCTTTTTCTTTTTAATATCTGATGAGAAAATGTGAAAATGTAAAAGTAAGTCAGAATATTTACTATTTACTTCTTAATTTCTTTACTTGATGGTTTATCAAAAATTTACACACTCAGTTATTGTTTTAAACATCTGTTTAATGTAATATTATCTGTCCTCTAATCAGTAGTGGATGACAGATTTATATCTCTACTAAACCATTTTATAATTGAGAGAAGATATGAAATGTTCACTCTGAAGGGCTTAGTTTCAAGACTGTTACAGAAATCTTACTGATAAAAACAAAAAAGTTTTGATAACATAATGGAAGATACATGTATACCATCTGAATGTACTTATGATGAGGAATATGTTCTTCTTTGATGTAGAACAAGATACAAGATAATTTGATTTCTGTATGATAACTATAAGAAATGACCCGTAACCATAATGTGTATTCATCTCGCACCTGGAACAATTTACTTATAATCCCTGACAGGAAAATTGATTCGAGAATAATTGAATAAATTTTCTTACGTAACTAATTTACTTATTCAATAACAACGGAAACATCTAATTTTGTTTTTACTACGTTCCCCTAATTTAGAGACTTGATCCTCTATAATATACAATAATTGTTATACATTCAATGGAATTAAGCCATTCTCTGTCGACTAGCTGTACTGCACAATAAAAGCTAATCAAACAAATTAAATATATTTAATGATTTTTCCTATGCTTGATCCTTAGACAGAAACGATGATATTGTCACTACTAATTGACTGATTTTCCTAAAATTTCTCCAATTGTTGTAATAAACCAAACAATTTAGATTGAGAGTGAGTAGGTATAGCGTATCACAAAGCCATAATTTGCTCTAATGCTATTTACTTTCGATTTCAAAGTCATTTCGTAGGAAAAGTCAGATAAGTTCTATAAATTTATCGTAAAGCAGGGATTTGACATTACAGTATATTCCTTTCTAGGTTTTATTGGATTGGAAGATAATATTGATGCTAAAATGTTATAATTTTGCTTTTCCTGATAAAAGAGACACCATAACTATTGAAGTTTTCTACGCAGTGTCAGTTTATCAACCTTTTACCGTAAATTCGAGCGGACCTTTGTTTGATATTTAAATCATTTTGACACATTTTTGATATAATATGATTTTGTACTTGTGTTTTGCAAGATGGTTTTTATCACTGCCTTAAAACACCCGATGGATATTAGATTAGTTTAAAATCAAAGGATTCATAAATACGCAAATATCATGTTCCCTGTTGCATCTTGACATAAAATGAAATGTGACCTTTACCGAATTAAAATGCTTACTAGTTAATAAGATGTGATTTAAATCTTCTTTAATTGACAACCCTCCAAAATCACACAACCACATACAGAGTGCAGACATTTATTGCATAACTTTTTGTCCTATGCCGGAAAATATGCATGATTTTTCATTATTTAATTGTACAGCCTTTTAAAAGAATTTAAAAAAAAACATGGATCTTCTTTAAAAAAGATAAATAGATAACAGTGTATTATATACGGGTGGTCTGAGGGCTTTTTATAGAGTTGGCAGCATAAATCCTATGTATGGACAATAAATGTCAGATAAGAAAGAAAGTTAAAACCTAGACTTAATTCTACCGTGGATTATTACACATACCCAATAATGATTCCAATTATGAATTTATTATTTATGAGTAATAACTCTTGCCTTTCATAGCCCTAACACAACGTGGGATAATTAGCTTTTTGTGTGTCGGAGCCTATTCTCTTTACATGTCTATGGTCTTGGCTTTCTTCTACAGATTTTCTCCTGTTAACAAGCCTGTAATGTCGGACTTATATAATGATCTATAGAAAATATTGTATTTTGCATTAAATTGGCTTTCATTTTATTAATATTAATTAACTTTTATGTGATATGATTCTTTTGACAGCTTCGAGAGAGTCCGGTTACAATTCTCGGGGCTTAAGGCATGTTCCATCGTGACTACAAGACTTCCCATGTATTTGGGACAAAATTCTATATTATTAATTTACAACAATTTATAAGTATAAATCTACAGTTACTTACATATATATATATATATATATATAATCGAAAATCTTCATATTAAAAGAAAGAATATTATGTAATTTAGCACTTTTTTTAAATAATATTTTTACTTTCTTTTGCATGTCAGTAAACAATTTGCCTTATTATATCGTTTTATCTTCTGAAGTGAAATTATTATATAAGGGAAACCGCGTGTTGGAAACAACTGTTCCTTTCACCTTCATTGCCCTTCACATAGCTCGGAGAAACTCTCCAGTGTGAAAATAGATGAAATCCGATGAGTTTGGTCACAGAACCGATGGATAAGTATTCATGTTTGATTCCTATTTTACTCAATTATTGGAAATGTATTACATTGGACATAAGGGAGTTTATTGCAATGTAATGTGTTTTTATTTCATTGCCCGAGTAGATAGGTTAACTATGATGGCTTTACTATATCTATTGGAGTACTTTCGTGTTCTGTAACATGAAAGAGCTTTCAGTAGACTCGGTAAACGCATCATCTCCGCCGTATTTATTGTTGATACTTTATCTGTTTATACAAGGAAATACATCCTTGTCAATGGCATTAACTTTTGTTGCTTTCATTTTTGTTTGTCGGAATAAATTGATTTACCCATTAGGATAATGTTAAATGTTTTGTTAACATAACAAACATATTCATTTTAATGATAGCTGTTTGACTGTATAGGACTTTTATGTTTGGTCTATGACTAGCCAGTAGACTTTGATCAGCCTTTTATATTACTCTTTTTTGTTTGCCCTCCTTGGTCTTGTGTTAAGTACTGTGTTTATAAGTGGAATACTGAAATTACACACGACGTATCATACGAAACGATAGTTTTCAATATTTCTATTAGCAATTCGAACCATTTTTTTCCTGGAACACAGTGAGTAGTCATATTGTGTTTTCAAGTCTCGTTTCTATGAATAATAAATGTTATGAATACAGCAATTTAATCCCAATAAAACAAATAAAAAGCTATTAATTTGCACGGATTCTTCGATTAAAATAATTTTGGAAGCGTGTAGAAAAGCCATATAACTTAATAATGCAACAGAACCACACATGTTGTGCTTTTTACTAATGAATTACCTTTTCAAAACACCTATTAACGAGGTTGCAAGTACTCATGAAAAAGTAAATTACACAACACATCAAAGTTTCCAGTTTTCTCTGCATTCCTTGAATGACCTTTATATCTTGGTATTTCCATTCTTAGAATTCATGGTTTCACACCAAGTGCTCCAGCAACAGCTGACCTCATATCACCCTTCATAATATTGGGTGAAGATGTCGTATGCCATTTTGTTGATTAAATGCATTAGTCATTGTTACTTTTATCCAGATTTACGGGTGTACAAATTAGTAATGCTCCATGTTTCTACATCTAACACCACAGGCGACAAGTTTGGTATTTGATTATTCCTAGTAAGAAGTATAATTATACATTCATATCTGGCATATTACTCTCTGTAAACATACTCATAAATCCGCTAAATGTTCACAGTCAGTTCTAAGTCTGGCTTGTTAGATTTGCATATGTTATTTATCACGACCATAACAATTCCTGTAGCAAATTGGTGATGTCTGTGGTGATCAGATCTGAGGTAAAACAGTGGCTCGATAAAACATTCTATTCTGGATACTGTTGGCATTATCTTGGAAGACTTTTAGTGTTTCTTGAATGTTTGCAATTTCTAGTCACAAGGATGTGTTTGTTCTGTTCGTAGAAAGAAACAATATGTTATCGTTATTTATGGCTGACACGAACTATGAATGATAAAAATCTTTCAAATCTTGCATTTATTTCTATATAATTGCTTTTTAAGCAAAACAGCATTAAAAGTACACATGTTTTTTGGGATGAATATATCATTATTATGCATATTACCTTACACATTTACAAATGTGTTTTCCCTAGCAGACCTTTAATAAAGCAAACTTGCTCTTTGAAAATTGCAATTTATTCTCAGAACTTGAATACCCCCCTCCCTCTTCCAAAAATAAGGAATAATAAGTTAAGATAATAAAACGGAATCAAAACCATAGCAGATTTGACACATACTTTTTTTTTTATTTAGGACCAGGTGCATATAATACGAAAGATACCATCACTAAAAGGGGAGGACTTATGGTGACTAAAGACAAGAGATTTAAAGAATTGAAGGAAGATGGACCTGGACCAGCAGCATATGAGGTTTGTTTCTTCACTCTAATAATAAGACCAGGATGTATTATAGTTTATATACTAAAAGCTATGATATCATACAAAATAAATCGGGTCATATTGAGTAGTAATGAGATGTTAAAAAATAGGCATTGTGGGTTCCATATAGGCAGTGTGATGATATTAAGTTTTTGAAATTATTGTTTCTAATAATACAATGAAAATGTAAAAATCTATTTAATAATAATTTAACAATTTTGAATATCCAAAATTTCCATCAGATGCGTTATTCCAGAAAGTGTTGTGCAAATGGATATTATATCATATATTATTTTCCTTTTTCTTGTTTTTACCACCTTACATATTATGATCTGTTTTTATTGGGACCTTTTATTAATAACCATAGCACTCAAACCTGATGTGAATGTAATGGTGACCTAAATGCTGCACAATAGCCTTATCCAAAATACGAGATATTTGTAGTGGTCCAATACAGTATACCCTAAATTTACTTTCACAGATTTCGAGAAGGACATAAATGCTAAATTTTAGAAACTAGGAACATACTGCTTGAAGATGGGCAAATCAGTATATTCCAGCAATGTTTATTACAGGCCATAGACACACACACAAATATTTGCCAGCATGTTCATGTACCATGCTGCTGATAGATATAGTACCTAGAATTTATTTGTTAATACAAGCTTCAATATCTTGTACAAAATAAACTCACCACAGATATGAGGATTTAAATTTTGTATGCCAGACTAAGTCAAATGAAAATATAAGTTATCAAGTATTGGAACATTAAAGTTAAAACTTATCCAATTTGGTTGATTTAATGTCAGATTTTCATTTAATCTGATTCAAAAATAGCAAGAGATGTGTTAGTGTCAACACAACGATCACATAATTACTTAATGAAAATAAACATTTGAAATTGAGAATGGTGTATATATTTGAATCAGTGATGTTACAGTCTTTAATGTAAAATATGTGTCGACATCAGCCTTTTGAATGTTGCTAAATGACATACTTCAGGTTGTTAGAGAAATTTCCATGTAACTGTTTGCAAATGACTTCAGAAACACATAAAATCACTGTAGTTTCTAATTTAATACCAGATATGCCCAAGTTAAGGTCAGTTCCTCATCCTGTTCATGTCAAATACTACCATTTATTCACAGCTACAAGACACAAGCAGATTGCACAGCTTTTAATTTGGTGTAGTAAAATGTTTTTTGCCTCTTTTGTATTGATTTAGGAGGTGGGATATTGCTTTCTGTTCCATTTGTCTGTCAGTCTATAGTAATTAGAAGTGTTTTATCTTAGACAAAGATGGATTTGACTGTTCTTATAGGGTAACATGCAATCATCTAAGTATCACTGTCTTAGTCGAGGTTACAACACAAGTTAAATTGTCTGTCACTTTATAAATTAATGATTTCATGTTTAAGAACTTATTTTATTTATTGTCAGTCAAGTATCTTTGGATATTGATCTTTTAAGAACTAAACAAGGAATATATTACACGTACCATTCAAGTTTTGACGTATATGGATTAAACGTATGTGTATTTATATTAGAAGCAGAAGTCCTGGATTCCTTCTCACCTTATGTCAACTTCATCATTTCCCATGTATATTTATTTTCTAGAGGGAGTAGTGATTTAATTGTCTTGTTGTTTTTACATTGTTATTTCTCGTCTGATGTATGTTCGACTTGAGTATCTATGTCTCTCATGGAATACTTTGGATTCAAACCCATCTTAATTGATGCGTCTTTCCTTGCATTGTCTTAATCTATCAGTCTGATACATTCAGCCTATGTCGACAATATTCCAATCAATATGTTTTTGGAAAATACAACTGTTGTTTAATATTGTTTTCATTCTTATATTTTTTGTTGTCATTTCATCGACATGTTTACACTTTACATAGCTTTTGGAAAGAAAGACGTGTGCATGTTTTTTTGTGCCTCTGGTATCTTCCACACGTCTTTTGATTTACTACTTTAAAAAGGCCATTGTACTCCATTTATGAAAAATAATAAAAGTGCATTTGCAGGTATCATACTTCACTTACAGGTATTCTTTGATCTGTATTATATGCAAATAAAAGGAGACGTAGAAATATCAATGAAGCAACAATCCAATGATTGAAAGAATCAAAACATATATAATGACTGTCAAAGTTCTTAGATAACTTACTAGTTGAGCCAACAGAATATCACCATCATGGAAAGGAAATTATCAATTGACAAGAAAATGATGGATGTTGCTGCTTCTTGTTCGTTGAAAGTGTCTGTTCTAGTAAAATTACGGATGTGGTTGTTTGTTTTCGTTGAAAATGTCTGTTCAGCAAAATTATGAAGGTGGTTGTTTGCTGCTTGTTGAAAACGTCTGTTCAGGAAAATGATGGGTGTGGTTGCTTGTTGTTCCTTGAAAATGTCTGTACAGGAAAATGATGGATCTAGTTGCTGGTTGTTTGTTGAAAATGTCTGTTCAGGAAAATGATGCATGCGAGTGCCTCTTGCTCTTTCATAAAAAGTTTAAGCTATCCCCTATATGCAAGTTTCTGTTATGCCCCATTTAAGGGCATTATGTTTTCTGGTCTGTGTGTCCGTTCGTCCATTTGTCCGTCTGTCGTGATTCAGGTTGAAGTTAATGGTCGAGGTAGTTTTTATGAAGTTGAAGTCCAATCGACTTGAAACTTAGTACACATGTTCCCTATGACATGATCTTTCTAATTTTAATGCTAGTTAGAGATTTTACCAAATTTTCTAGGTCCACTGAACATGGAAATGATAGTGTGGATGGGGCATCCGTGTACTATGGACATTCTTGTTAATTTTGTGTTTGGCCCACATTTTCTTAAAATAAATGTTTTGTGTTAATTCTATGAGTGCACTGCAGTTCCCGAAGTATGTAACGTGACCTCGGGTTTCCTTAAGACATGTAAATTCTATAAAGATTTTATGTTCCAATTACTTCAAGAATTTTATGCATTCGTTATGACAGTTTGTGGAGTTGTCAATTGGTTATGTATGGGTTCAGAATTTAATTTGAATTTTAACTTAACGAATGCTTCATGTTAAGAAACATCTATTTAATTGAAAAACTCATTAAATTGTTTTCATGATGATTTAATTATTTCATTTTGAAGTTAAATGTCTGTTTCAATACTTTACAATCATTTCAAAGTATAATTATCAGTTTCGCCTGGAGCAAATTGAAAAAGGCAATATGGTAAGAAAATATGAACTATTTTTGCAATTGTGCCATACAGTCCACATGCAAAACACATTTGACGAAAATTGTCATTTAAGGAAGAAAAATATCTACTTTATTTCAACTTATTTTAGACGCTTTTGTTTATTTTTCCAATTAATGTTTTATGACTTTTTATATGGATTTCTTTCCTACATGTATGTTTGAAATTGTCTCGTTCCTCTTTATCTCTATTAAAACTTCTGCTTTGCATATTGAACTAAATATATCCCCTAAAATAGGAAAACCATTTCTTATTATCATACATCCATACTTTACTGGTTTTTTTTTTTTTTTTTTTAAATTATATGAAAGTAATTCTTTTGAAGCAAAATCATATAATTAGTCGGGTCCATAGACGTACATTAGACTTAAACAAAGTCTGCCATATCTTCAATGTACAAGGCGACATTCTTGTGTCATCTTAATCAGAAAAGTTTTCTTATACAAATAAGACTTCTATTTGAAATAACATATTGCTCGATGGATACAGACAAATTTATAATATCAGATTGAGACTGTTTATTTAACTAATTACAATCTAAGTAGTTTGAGGTAAACGGTCCCACCTACATAATACATGTAAAATAGAGTGATCACTTCCGCGATAATGTCTGTCTTTATTTGAAAAACTTGAATCATATTTGTATAAATCAGTCGTATTTGATTCCCGACCCTTAGGTTAAACATTGAACCTGTGATAACATCTTGCGTGCTTCTAAAGTTTTATATTTCGAGGTTTTCATAAGTATGTTAAATCTTGCTTGTCTCCCGCACCTTTACATGCCGATGAATTCGTTTAAAAGAAATAATTAGGATCAATTATATGTTACAAACTAATTGGTATTAATTGCATGTAATTCACCTGATGGTATCGTTTTGCACTTGTGCTGTCTACATTTCATTTCATTTTCAATCTGAAAATGTAAGGGGTCTATTAAGAAATAGTTTTGATTGCTTTCTCATTTTTATTTTTATCAGCGTTAATAAATAAAGATACCTTCTTCCACTGGTAATGTCTTCACGAGAAAAAAAACCTTGCGTGTAAAAATCGAGTTTGATGCATTCTCATAAATTAAGTTATATTTCCGTGCTCTCGTTCCAATCTTATGTCTTTTAATAACCATGCAAGGCATCATCTTTCCTCATTTTATATAATGTCAATTTACACTGCTTATTTTGTTTTCTCCGTTTTTCGGTTTAGTTAAACCCGTGAATATATGAAATTATTGTTTGAAATATCAGTAAGGATTGATACTCTATTAAGATACGAAGTGTTCGATGTAAAAAATCTCTTTTCTAGGCTTATAATTTAAAATAACTTAAGGTACGCTGTTTGTCTTTGTATGACTATTCATTGGCGTTTGAATCCGTTGGAACGCCAAATGTATGACGAAAACACTTTTTGTTAACTATAAAATAAGAAATACCAGCGTTAGATTATAAACAGATCAAATACATGAACCTTAAATCTGCGATCATCAAATCACAAGATTCGCTATTCTGTTTGTACCTTAATCATTCACGAAGTGTCGGAAAATCAGCAATACATGTTGGCAGTGACAAATTTTATGGGAAAATCAGCATACTATTTCAAGCTCTAATTTGATCCCCACGAAGATAAGAAAAACCTTTTCCAAGTCTCTATCCCATCAAAACCTTAAGATGGCAATAAAATGCATTGTGTATTCATGGTTGGTAATAAATACGGTATATGGATATGAACCTTATATTTGCTGCAGAATTAGATTAATACCGTGTGTCATTCGATAAATAATGTCCTTTTCCTTTTGTTATTAACCTAAGATGATTTATTAGGAATTTCCTGTACCATTATGATAAAGATGTTTATATTGGTATACGTTGGGAACCAGCTGGTTCGTTTCCAAATATACCTAACGTACACGAGTTTATCGTATTCTTCCTTACTATATGACACAACAACATACAATTATTACATGTGTTTATATTTCTATCATTTATGTATGAGCACTGAAATCTAAGTTTGTTAAAAACATTCATCACGAAAACATAAAATACAGATACTATGAAAAAAATAAAATCTGTAGAATTATTCAAACGTTGGTTTAAATACAATAAGCCTGTTGTATTTTTATCAAATAATCAAAGGTTTTTTATCCCATGATAACAAAATGAACTTAAACGCGGATGTACAAATTTGTCATTTTACATGTGCATAATTTTTTTTTATTGTTCCAAGATGTTGCTTAAACGCAAATAGACAAGCTTGACACCGATAACATTTGTAGTTATTATTAATTTATTAATTCACATCAAAATCAATTTTTATGATAATATATGTCTGGCAATTCACCTTTCCAGTACTACTGTTAAAAATTATCATCTTTCATCTTCATCATGTTTTTGTCGTTGATTGAAAATGTCTTATCATTTTTCGCGCGAGTCAGATCTGGTGTGCTGTCTAGAGTTTTCATGATTCCTGTTATTCTCCATTATGTTTTATATTATTAACTTTGAATTTTCTTGGTGAAAAGTTTAAATTTAGACTTTTAATACGAGTAATTGAAATCAGTTTAAAAGCGTCTCTGGTGTCAGTCTTTCTTCAATCAGACATAATGACTTTCGATTTCGATTAGGATGGTTTTGCTGAATATTTCATAGTATGTGTGTGTGTTGGTTTGTTATCTATTGGCTGTCTATTTTAGTCTTTACAGCTCTCTTACTTCTCTTGATTATTTCTGCACCCATGGTCTCTTCATACTTTTGTTCTTTATTTATGTTTAACAAATATTGCTCAACAAAAGTTTATATAAAGAATAAAAATTCGACTTCGTCAATGAAAGCAGCTTTCCATTTTAGCATCTTTGAATAATAGTTTTATCATTTGCATTATATAATTTCAGTTTTCACCAATGGTCCAGGACACTGTATTGAAAGGAACGTTCAATGCCACCTTATCCAATCCGATTGCACCTCAAATGGATATGTCGAGTCACGTGGGAAGTTCTGTCAAACACCAATTCCTTTTGGGTGTGTGAGTAACATCAGAAGACAAAGATTTAATTTTGAAACCGTCCACAGTTATACTTATATGATCGTGTCAAATGACAAAATAAAACTGTTTTATTTCAAGTATTTTATTGTATGAAAAGTACAAATCATTGTGTAATTTTATGAATTTTTTATTTCTATAATAATGTACACTTACTGTGATATATGTTTTATGTGATATGATGACAAAACACCAGATATCTTTTATGGAACTTTATTGTATAGTTTATTGTCGTGCTGATTATTTCAGTAAATGTTATATTTTTGATTGTTATAGTTGTATTTATTGCCATATGTTCGTCTTATTGACTACAACCACACTTGATATCAATAACATTTTCCCATATTTATTTCCTTCAAGTATATATACCTGGGCAATTATTTTTTAAACCTTAAATATTAAAGAATTATTAACTTTGTTAACTCTACAACTACATGTTTTGCACTGAGCATTAAGCAAACAGCATTCCGTCATTATACATATCAAGATACCTTATAAGCCTTTCTAAACTTCTGCAAAACAATTATGCATAACCTTTTCCTAGTTATTCAAACCATATATACCATCCTTTAGTTTAACTATTGTGTTTTTAATTAAGGCGGCAGTAGTTAACTGATGTTTAAATTTTGAAATTTGATTAGGAAGAATCAAATCAAGGTAAGAAACAAAAAAATACTCTATACAGTAACTTTTCACCTCAAGAAACGTTTGTGAAGTTTAGAAATACATGGTCTATACGAATATTTTACTTCATTTATGAAATAACTCTCAAGTCATATACATATGTTCGAAATTTAGCATTGCAATTAGTTGTCCTACTCCAATTATGAAGTGATACAAACATGACATTATATCCCCAATCTAAATATGTTTGTAAAAAATTATGCAATCACTTAATTTTACATCCTTCTTGTTTTCTTTTGATATACTATTATTTTAACTGTCCTCGGTATTCTAAAGATATGAAACAAACAAGTGATTGGATTGTTGCAGATGGTGTTGCACAAAGAAACCAAACAAATTCATCATATCTTGTAGCATTCAATGACGGATGATGCCCTCATGGTTACAGAACCTAAAGTGTTTTCATGTTTTATTGAAAAAATACACAATCTCTAGACCGTTCCTTTCATTGCAAATAACCAAATCAATATCCAGTTTAAATGATATTTACGTTTTATGGACACTTCGGCCCAGAGGGACATTCAGTGTTTTTATTTTGTCCGTTTAGATGTATCTTTAGTACAAATCTTTTGATTTTTTAATTATAACTGTCGTCAGGATTATAGATATGGAAATGCTTAAAGCAAAAACTTTTCATTTGATTGAGTGGAGCGGCCAATATAACATGATAGTTATTCCTGATACACCGTTGTATATGGTAAAATGAAAACAAAAACAACTTGATGATTTAAGGATAATTTAGATAGTGCCGCCAAATACTGCCAACAAAATCCCAATTTATATACTATTATCAACAATATCATCTACATACGGTTATATATCACATATCCTTAGGGTTTGTTTGAAAGCCTACTTAAAATAGAAAGTGTTCAAAATGATTGGTTTTCTCATCTTAATTCCACAAAATACAGCATTTATCAAAATTTATACGCAATTTAGTAATTATTAAGAGTTTCTGGTTACAATCAAAGGAAGCATATGAAAAATAAGAGATAACGTTTCCGTAATCAATACAAGTTATTGACATTATTGTGAAAACAAACTGTTGATGGAACTGAAAAAATGTATGTTCAATAAGAAAACGGTTCAGCTTAAAATAATTAAAACAAATGTTGTATAATAATGTTCAGAAATTGATTATTAATATTATCGGACCAGTGTCATCATTATGGCAACGTTTGCCTGTATATATGTTAGGTATGCTTGTTTAATTAAGAAGTTAATGTTTGAAGGTTGGTAAAATTAGGTTGAATTTGAATATCAGAGGCTAAGTTATGCACTTCTAAACTTGAATTATCCATTATTTCAAAATGCTTATTTGGCGAAAAGTTTTTCATAGTAAAAACCCTTGATCAGATCCTACATTCTGTCGTCGTAGTCTTCAAACTGTATTTTGTAGTTAAAGTATTATTAAATATCCATAACCTTCATAGAATTTTATAAAATTTGGACTAAAAGAGGGACGAAAGACACCAAAGGGACAGTCAAACTCGTAAATCTAAAACAAACTGACAACGCCATGGCTAAAAATGAAAAAGACAAACAGAAAAACAATAGTACACATGACACAACATAGAAAACTAAAGAATAAACAACACGAACCCCACCAAAAACTAGGGGTGATCTCAGGTGCTCCGGAAGGGTAAGCAGATCCTGCTCCACATGCGGCACCCGTCGTGTTGTTTAGGTAGCACTCCACAGTTAGAAAATAAAATTAAAAATGAGCCCCAAAATGTTTTATCATCTCCTATTTCTGGATTTCTAATACATTAACCTAACTGTTTGTGTTGTACATGTGCATATGTATGTAATCAGTATCTTCCATAGATTCAATTTTCCAAAGTTAAAAGGGTGAAAATTAATTCCTTTTATGTGTATCCATGGCAACATTCAGCCTTTATTTACCATAAAATATTGCAAAAAGGGGGGTGAACATGTCATATATCCCCCCAAAATTTGGATCAAACTAGAATTTCAATGCCTTTGAGTGATACCTTTTTAGAAACTGTTTTCTTAAATCTTCCTAATGATCAAATAAAAAATGGGTGTCTTTCGCCTCATTTTTTCGTAAAATCCAATCACAAAGTTCGTGCGATAAAAAGTTGGAAAAAAACATTACAATAATTGCCGGACCAATGTATGGTATGGACATGCAAATACGGACTGTCATACAGAAAACAGCCTATATTACATACATTACATAACCTTGATGTTCATATAAACCCAATACAAAGGCTATTTTAATACTCAGCTATCCAAAAATTAATTTTATTGCACACTAGCTCTCATATTTAAAAAATCCACAGGGGCCAAAATGCGAAACTACACACCTAACTGTGGAGTGCTACCTTAAGGTGAAATTTTTCCCCTCCTGCCTCACCTTTTTTTATGTTTTCTGTGTTCTACTAGTTGTTACGATGAAAATGGTACCTTGGTTTTTAAAATTGGTTCAGTAATAAAGATTTTATGAAGGTTAGCAGTTGGTGTTGAAACGCGACAAAAAGTGATTTTAAAATAAATGCTGGATCATAGTGAAAAACTTCAAGTCTGTCTCATTTTTGGGGTAAATTTCTAAAACTTTTCCTTTTTTTTTATTTGAAATTATAAAATTACCTTAAAAGAGGACAAATTGTACAAGTTTTAGGTGTTTGAAAGCACTTATAGGTAATTTTTGCTGTAAATAGCATACCTAACCTTGGTTTAGAAGCTCTCAAGCAGGGTATAAATTTCTAACAGTACTGGCATCATTAAATTTAATTAATGCCAAATTATGATATAAAATCCTGCTAAAAATGTTTATTTGACTTATTCGCATTCAAAAATATAAAGCGATACATTCTGAGATTATCATATAAAGCGCAATCTTTGGTTACAAGGGCAAAGCTAACGGGGTACAAATTTAAGACCGCAACATGTTTAAGTGTCAAAATGTGTATATTTGGTTGCTAAGGACATTAAACAATAAAATTAACATAAATTGCATTCCTAGCAGTTTTTTTACCTTCAGAACTAAAACAAGAACATAAAAGACTAAAGATTTGTGGTCAATTTTAACTTTAAAAGTGCATTTCTGTGCTTTCTGATGTGCCATAAGGTAGCACTCCACAGTTAGAAAATAAAATTAAAAATGAGCCCCAAAATGTTTTATCATCTCCTATTTCTGGATTTCTAATACATTAACCTAACTGTTTGTGTTGTACATGTGCATATGTATGTAATCAGTATCTTCCATAGATTCAATTTTCCAAAGTTAAAAGGGTGAAAATTAATTCCTTTTATGTGTATCCATGGCAACATTCAGCCTTTATTTACCATAAAATATTGCAAAAAGGGGGGTGAACATGTCATATATCCCCCCAAAATTTGGATCAAACTAGAATTTCAATGCCTTTGAGTGATACCTTTTTAGAAACTGTTTTCTTAAATCTTCCTAATGATCAAATAAAAAATGGGTGTCTTTCGCCTCATTTTTTCGTAAAATCCAATCACAAAGTTCGTGCGATAAAAAGTTGGAAAAAAACATTACAATAATTGCCGGACCAATGTATGGTATGGACATGCAAATACGGACTGTCATACAGAAAACAGCCTATATTACATACATTACATAACCTTGATGTTCATATAAACCCAATACAAAGGCTATTTTAATACTCAGCTATCCAAAAATTAATTTTATTGCACACTAGCTCTCATATTTAAAAAATCCACAGGGGCCAAAATGCGAAACTACACACCTAACTGTGGAGTGCTACCTTATGTGATTACAAATCCGGTAAATAGTCTAATTCGGTAGGTCAAATTCATGAAAGGGAAGGGGATTGTAGTTACGACGTAAGGAACATATCCGATATCATTTGTGAAACGGTTATTCCATAACGGTCAACCAACTCGTGATGGCGTCCGTAAAATTTACGAAGGGATGATTTCAACTTCACCATTTGGAACTCTTGGTTTAATAGCTTCCTTGTGAGCAGTAACCCTCTATCAAGAAAATCATGATAGGAAATGCAAGCACGGGAATATCGTATCAATTGGGAGATATATACCCCGTATGCAGGTGCTGCTGGAATGTTGCTACTTAGAAATGGAAAGTTCACAATTGGAAAGCTGAAATCATCTCTTTTGTCGTAAAGTTTTGTCTTCAACCGACCTAGCTTTATTAGAGTATCAACACAGTAGTCACAGAAAAATTGGAAAATAATTTCCCTTACTCTTTTGCCGAATAAAAAAAATTTAAAAAGGCCAAATAAAGTACGAAGTTAAAGAGCATTGAGCATCCAAAATTTCAAAAGATTTTATTGACATCTATAACTTTATGAATCCTATCTTCTTCTTTTTTTTAATTAAACTTTGTCAGAAGCCTTTATTGTAAATTTTATGATAGATATACATGTACTAGTAATGTAATCAATTATACATATTTTATATTTTAAAATTACTGATAAGCAGTCGAATATGTGTTTTGCATTTGGCAATACACGTGACACTTTTACACTGGTGGCAATCGCATGCGAGACACAAGGTTCCGAGAAACCGTTTGTTTTTTTTGGGGAAAATAAATGAATTGTCATTTTGATGAAATAAAATAGTTGCATTAAAAGTTCCTCTCTGATACATGATATGTGAGAGAACATTTCGTTTTTTGGTCCAATCTTTCGAGAAACCGAAAACGATTGGGTGTTGAAAACATTTATTTTTGCTATGTACTATTAATAATTGTTCACATTTACAACTTCTTCTGATTTGTTATGTAACAACAATAAAGCTTTAGACTGACGCAAATAAAGGAACGCAGTTAACTGATGCTATTTTTGGTAGATATTTAATGAAACATGTAACAATGGCTTTCGATTGGTTGTGGTGACTCTTACATCTATGGAATTTCACTATGAAAACTTAGTTTTTTTATATTGATTGTAAACTGTCAAATCATTGTGGTAACCATTCTAGTAAGGCCAGGAATTAAAAATTAATAATGAACAAAACAACCAGTCTGATTATAGTCATTTGCTATCCTTTATTGATATGTCGCGCGTGGGATTAGCTCCCACGCGAAGTATTAGAAATCAGGAGCAATGAGTTCGTTATTGTTTAATATTTGTAAACGGGATTGAGAAAACATGTAATTTAGTTCATGTTTAAAGTCATATCATGAATGTATATTTGGTTTGATGTATAAATATGACACAAAACATCATCTTGAACAATGTTGACCTTCATTACATCAATGTTTTAAACACTGTTCAAAAGTTTTGCAATGAGACTTGAAATGAACAGATGAAGACTCTTTTATGTATTTTCAGTATCTCTTGACAAAATGTGATTTGATTCCGTCGTTCATCTTCATCATCACCACTAAACCCTTTATCAAAAGATTACCTGACGATTTGTTTGTTTACGTAACTGCTAGAAAACATACGTTTTAATTGATACAGTTGCTTCTAATGAACAAGGTTCATCAATCATCATAAAAAAATATTAACCAAAACTAATCTAACATCACTTTGTTTCAAATTGTGCAATTCGAACGATGTTTTAATAACATTATTAATTAAAATTTCGGTAGCTGCTTTTTGCTGATTATTAAGAATTTTTCCTGTTTAATAAAATATATTAACAAAATCAGCCGCAGAAGCAGAAAAAGTATCCAAGTGACACTCATTTAGTAACAAACCTAAGGGAAAGCGAAAGGTTTGGTAAAACTCATGAACAATATGGTTAAAACATCAGAATTTTCGTACCAAAGCTACCAAACCAAATATACATACTGACTACTTTGTGGTAGCAGTGATTAGAACTTCACCTGTAAAATATGTTCATGATATTTATATTAATTTGTTATCGTATAATTGACATCAATACAACAAACGATGGCGTCTTTATACATGTAGGTCTGTATTTGACATCTAAATAGACTTGTCACCCAGTTCCTACACGGATATTGGAGACTACATGGCCAACAAATCACTGCCCAACATTTTCCATGTACAATTTATACCTCCGATGAGAAACGCCTGTTATAAACATCTCTAGATTTTAATTCTCATTTATCTTGTTTAATATGCATTCAACTGTGATTTTCTTATTAGGATTACATAATTGGGATTAGAATTTATAACCCTAAATGCACATGCTGTTTAAGTATACAAAGTAATGAGCTTACTTTTATGTAATTAATTATCAAACAAACTATACCTTTCTTCCATATCATGTATAGTTTTAAAGCAACTATCTGGGTTAAAAATCAGGCGAGGAAATCTAGAAAATCGCGAAAGAAAATGTTATAAGTAAAACATAAAAAGCAATGATGGGCCTTTCGATAAAATTGGTCAAGAAAATAATCGACTGCACACTTTATGAAGGATTTAATCCTTGTTGTCCAGAAACCCTTAATGAGGTTTCCGTCGATAAAAAGTATTCTTTCATTTTCACTACGTTATTTTAAACATACGAATATTGTTCTATTGAAATTGGCTGTTGTAAAAATAATCCATCTTAAATTTTAAAAAAGTATTTCGTGTAAAGATCTGATTTCTTTCCGGATTTGGCTTCAAATTGTGTCATTTGTAAATTCGCCTGCTCTTAAACATTAGTTTCATGTTTAAATTTAAAAATATGTTGGCTTGGATATCACTGATCAGGCATTAATTTTCTAAATCTTAGAAGATCATGCGCTCAAATTAGGTCAATCTGAATAGTTATGTTAAGCATACAACATAAACCATGTGGACATTATTTCAAACAAGCAATTAAGGACAGATTCAACATTTTATTTTATTAACATAAAACATTCTAATATACATATGAAACATAGCATATAACATAAAACTTTCATATACAATGTACATATATAGCTTGAATACTAAAACATATAGAATTATGAGACTTAAATGAATACCTTTAATACAGTGTTTCCACTGCTCAGTAGGTTGCATCATCAGATGAATACCCTCATTTCGACGGTTTCGGTGTTGTCCACGACAATCTCCAGGGGGTGAGCTGACTGCGTTGATCAGGCTCAACCAGGAACCAGCTAGCTCTTCTACTACTCTTCTTCCTCCACACTCAACCAGAAGCTTCCTCTGACTGTCTTCCAACTTTTCCAAATACTAGTAAGCTTCCTCTTACTGGCCCACTTAGTCCTAGGGATCCCAAGGCTCTCCAAATTGTTTGAGAAGCAACGCCTCTACAGCTTACCTCCACTGGAAAATCCCATGTCCTCCCAATTATTTTCTTGTGTGTCTGTTACCACATTCCTGGTACTTGGCAAGCTTTCTCTCATTGGCTTCTTCCAGTCTTGTTTCCAATGGCACTGTTAGCTCTACAAGAATGACCTGTCTGCTGATTATGTAACACAGCACAATGTCTGGTCGAAGGGTTGTTGTTAAAATCTCTCTTGGGATGGTGTTCTTTACCCCAACGTCAGCTTGCATCTCCTAGTCATTTCCTGTTGCTAGAATACCACTGGCTTTGCTGTATTAGTTTTTTGATGAAGTTGATGAACTTTAGCTCCTTCTCCATCTTAATCTTCTTCCTCCTCTGTGTGTCCAAGACTGCTGATATTTCTTGAAGGACTTGTTCATGGCGCCATGTAAATCTACTATTCTCAGAGCTGTCCTTCAAGACGACAAAACATGCTCTATGTTTGATGGCTTACCGCACAACTTACAACTAGGGTCTTCAATCAGTTTCCACATTATAAGTTTTGTTGGTGTTGGTCGAACTGATCTTAGTAAGAAGCTTATCTTCTGGGCGCCCATTCTCCACATCTCATACCAACTGATATTTCTTGGTCTTGCCATTTCCCATTTCATATACTAGTATTGCCCTTGTTGTTTCATACTGACGGCTCTTACTTATCGATTTATTTCTCCCTCACGACGAACTTTTTGCTGAACAACCTCCCTTCGATGTCTTACATCATCTGACAGCCATAATGATAGTTGAATGTTGCCTAAACCAAGTCGCCCTGATGATACAATTCCTACTATGTATATAAATAAAGGCAACAGTAGTATACCACTGTTCATAACTCATAAGTCCGTGGACAAAAAAACAAAATCGGGGTAACAAACTAAAACTGAGGGAAACGCATTTTAAAATATAAGAGGAGAAATATATGTGCTTAATCGGCTCTCTGCAACTTCAACAGCGCTCTTGGTCACCCATTGGTCCTGTCCTGACATCATTATTTGCCTCTTTCATCTAGTCATCGCTGCTGTCACTTTGAATACTAACTTGTCTGGGTTTGGTGACTTTAAACTCCTCTGTAATAAAAGACAGTGACCGATGAAGTTTTGAACTGGTGCTGTACAAACCAATTATGCTAAACCTCTTTGGAACCACAAGCCATTTGCGTAAGTGTCTGTTGAACATCCTCTCTAAACTTTCAACCTCGGTTAGAGGTACCGGTACTTCGGACATCAACATGTGATCCTTGGTAATATCCGATGCTGATAGCATCGCGCCTTGTACTTCCCAGGTAAACCAACCTTGTCAATAATGTCCATCCACTTTCCTGCCTGTGATACCATCCCATCTTCACGTTCTCTGTCATTCAAGGAGTCTCTAAACGACTTGTTCAAGCTTTCTCGATGATGTTAGAATTATTTATCCTCTAATTCTGATATTACGGTCGTCAACCTTTCCTTTCTTTAATATCAGGCTCTTTGACTTTGGAGGCTTCAACTTCACACGTGCCCTGTATACAATCTCACCTAGATCTTACAGCATCCACTTGCCTTCCAAAATTGACTTTGCTGTTATTGTCAGTTCATCCATTAATGCTTTTGTTGGTGACTGAATGACCCCAGGTCCTCTGCTCATCTTCTCTGCTTATTTTAATAGCATATGCATTGCTCCTGAGAACAAAACTACTGATATGGTACAACCTGTAACGATTCCCACTTCTAGCCTTTGCCACGTTGTTGTGTAGTCTGCAACAGTAACCCTCACTATAAAGTTATTAAATTAGTGCTGAAGTATTTTCCTTACCTTACAAGATGTGTGGTATTTATCCAAGATTAAAAGTGTCTAGTTCGTATGGTATACTTCCGTAAGTGTTTGCCAAGTCTTACCACAGGACAGTCAAATCGCTTTTGTTCTCTTTGGCTTCCTGGATAAAATGCTTGTATGTTCGAGGCACCCTGGTACTCCTGGCACTCCACCTTTTCGAACTAAGCTGTCGATATAGTTGTTCTCAAGCATAACCCGCTTTTACAAAATTGCACGACAAAACTTTCCCTCAACTTGAGAAGTGATATGGTCCTTATCTGTTTCAGCTCTTTAGAATCTTCCTCCTTTGGAATAAAACAACCATCTGATTCTAACCACTCATCTGGTAAGCGATGTTTTCTCCATACTACTTTGATAAAAACATAGTTGCTTTTCGCGGTTTCAAATGTAGCATAACGTTTGCCTTTTCGCCATCGTATGTGACGTCATTTTTTTAATTGCGTTAACGCCTGGACTGATTTTGGTGTGTCTATGCTGTATTGAACTTGGCATCATGTATTCGGGTTTAGTTTTCTGTAATAAGTTAATACTTTAGTTTCATTATGAATATATCTTTCACATTCATTTGTTAAAATTTACTGTTTGCAATAGCATGAATCGTTCTATATAATAGTGTTCTTATCCCGGGCATAATACAATGCCGTATTTAGCAAAACCTTTTCAACTTTTGATCTTCAGTGCTGTACAACTTTGTACTTTTTTCACTTTCGATTTTGTATATCTGTGCGTTATGTATTCGGGTTTAGTTTTCTGTAATTAGTTTTTACTTCAGTTTCATTATGTATATCTCTTTCATATTCATTTGTTAAAATTTACTGTTTGCAATAGTGTGAATTGTTTTATATAATATGAATGTTCTTATCCTGGGCATACAAACAATGCCGTATTTGGCAAAACCTTTTCAACTTTTGATCTTCAGTGCTGTACAATTTTGTATTTTTTTCGTCACTGGTGAGTCTCGTGTGGACTAGACGCGTTTTTGGCGTATTGAATTTTAAACCTGATGCTTTTTGTTATCTATTAATCATGCTTTTCTTTGTCTAATATGTTCTGCTTTTTATTTGTATTGTAGTCCTGTAATATTTGTTTTCATTTCAATGTTATATTTAACTGTGCCATCAAAGTGCGAGGTTTGGCATGCCTTAAAACCAGGTTTAACCCACCACTTTTATTCCCCTTTAAAAGTGTCCTGTACCAAGTCAGGAAGATGGCCATTGTTATAATATTGTTCGTTTCTGTGTGTGTGTTGCATTTTAACGTTGAGTCGTTTCTGTTTTCTCTTATTTTTGAGATAAGACGTGGCACGGTACTTGTCTATCCCATATTCATGTATTTGGTTTTGATGTTATATTTGTTATTCTCGTGGTGTACTGTCTGTTGCTTGGTCCGTTTCTGTGTGCTGTTGCGTTTCGGTGTTGTGTCGTTGTTCTCCTCTTATATTTAATGCGTTTCCCTCGGTTTTGGTTTGTTGCCCCGATTTTGTTTTTTGTCCATGGATTTATGAGTTTTGAACAGCGGTATACTACTGTTGCCTTTATTGGACAGTTATCAACTCTGTATGTATTACCGTTTGGTCCGGTGCTGATGCTGCTATCGCCTCTTTTCTAATTGACATCACTTCATGAAGTTTTTGTTCTGACATATCAAACTTTATTGCTGGCTCATCTGGAATTTTCAATCTGTGTTGGTCTCCAAGCTCTTATTCTGTGTCTGGATCATTATGAGTTTCTCTCAAATACTGTTCAACCTCATCTTTTGGGCATTTTAACCGGCCTGATCTTTTATCTCCTAGAAGTTTCTTTACAAAGCCAAATGGATTAGCTGTAAATTGTGATTTATTTCTTTCTCTTTCCTTTCGGTTCTTTCTAATTTTCTCTGCTCTCTCCAATGTTTGAGTTCTTTCCCTGTTGTCATCTCTTAACTCTCTGAATGCCTTTTGTTCGTATACCTCTGCTTTCTTGAAGCACTTTGTTAAGTTCAGTTGTTTTCTCCTCAGTTTGGCAATTTCATACTTTTCTGTTCTCTTTCTAAAATTTGTGTCACTAAGCATGAGAGCGACAAGAAATTGTCTCGTCCACACTGTTATGAAAATGTTTATAGATTTAGGACATTTAGTAATTGGGAAACTGACCGAAGCGAAATTCGAATTGTTGAACAAAAAACATCAAATGAATGAAGTCAATTTCATGTAAACCTTCACAAACAGATATTGAATTGTTTATAACGTTTGTAGTTGACCTTTTACTTGTAGCAAATAAATAGGAAACTGACCTCATCTTGAAAACGTGCATGTATAAATAAAAGTTTATCAATTTACTTAAAAATTCATTCAATGCCAGACGACACGTACATTCTAAAGTGAAATAAAGTTGATATATTATCTTAATTAACCGAGAAGCTTCACAATAATATTAAACTAAATGTCGGTCAATGAACTTTGAAAATAAGGCTACGGTCAATCGAACACTGTCAGTCGGAAAGCTACAGCGTAGAGAGATTCTACGAACTAAATATGGCTGACCTATTAGGGACTTTTGACTTAAAGGGGGAGGTGTGAAGAAAAAATAAGCCGCAGTGACTTGGTATAAGAACTGGAAATTGATAAGGTTAAACATGTTTTGTGAGATCTCAACCCTCCCCTTATACCTCTAGCCAATTTTGAATAAAGACACACATAGCAATACGCACAGTCAAACTCAGTTTAAAAGAAGTCCGAATCCGATGTCAGAATAGGTTACAAAGGAAACCAAACAAAACGATTGACAATGAAACATATCAAAATGAACAAAGGACTACTAGCAGTTACTGACATCCCAGCTCCAGACTTCAATGTAACTGATTAAAAGATTATGTCTTCATCATATGAAAATCAAGTACGATCCCTCCCGTTAGGGGTTTAGTATCAATATAATAAGAAATTTTAGTGGGCATTAGATTTTAAATTCATGATCAATGGCAAATCCAGAGGGTTGGACACTTCACCCTTTTCGATTTTTTTTATTACGTAAAAGCTTAATGGTGTTCCAGAGGTAGGACAACTCATTTCTCAAAATGGACGGATCCCGCGCCTGATGATCACCAATTTGACTTAAATTCTCATATTCTCTTGATAACTTACTTAAACGTAAATTCAAATAATAAGGAACCCATTAGGAACACTTAACAATGCATGATATAATTGCCATGATTGTATTGACATTTCATAATTTTGGATTTATATTTAATTTTAATTAATTCGAATGTTATATGTATATCCGCCAAAAATATAATAATAACAGGAAAATATTTTGAAATTGAATGCACAATATAAGATCTTCTTTCTACTTAATTCTGATGCAGTTGGTATTACGTCAACTTGGACTGAAGTATTGAATGAAGGCCAGGGCAGATGCAAGGAACCGCTTATAGCTAACCTCTTTAGTTAACTGTATTGATCTGCAAAGTTTAAAGGGGAGACAAATCTCTCTGTCGAGACATTCACCGTTCATTTTGCTATTCTTTGATCTAACTGTTTTTTTTAGTTTTTGGTAAAAAAATAGAGGCCTATCTTAGTTTGTTGTCCATAAAACTAGTTCTGGTTTTAATAATTGCTCTATGATGAAACTAATCATGGGAGATTTCGTGATGCGGGTGTCTGGAATAAAATCTTGGTTTTATTGCGTCATTTGTCACGATTAACGCCAAAAGCGCGTGCATGAAAAATGAAATGTCGATTTTATTTGCAGAACAACTGTAAAGTCGTCTCTTATTGTGAATATGTAAATGAAATTCCACTGTATTAGCATATTAATTTCATGAAATCTGTAATAAGGGAATTCTTATCCATAATATGGATTTGTTCTAATTGTTATTTATAAAGCAATTAAAAGGGCACGTGCATTCACGCAACATTTTATTGCAAAGAAGGATTGAAGATTACGGAATTGCTAAGCGGAATTGATCTTCTCAAAACTTCATGTTCTTCTCTGACCAGAGACAGAAAACAAAGGGATTGATTGTGGTTGGGAAAGACGTGACAATAATGGACCATAAATTTCCCCTTTGATCACCATTAAATTTATTAATAGCAAACCCCCGTACTGTTATATTGAATCAGCGTTCACTTTTTCTTTTTTTGGTTACGTATTTAAACTGGATGATCTCAGTGAAAGCATTAGTCGGGATCAATCATAAAAGATTTTTTTCAGAACATGCTTTGAAGCAAATGAACATTCTCATGTTTTAAAGGACATTTAACTTAAAAGTAAACGTCATCCCTTTTGTGAACATTTGACATGGAGTACAAACGTATCTTATTTCCGTTGCTGTCCTTCACTAGTTAATATTCGAAACGAACATCAATAAGCAGATAGAAATTAAAGTTATCAATTTATTTTATCTACAAAGCATCAAATGAGAAAGTTAAACTGTGATTTGAGTCCGATAGACTTAGTAGCTAGGTAAACGATACTTTATCGGTCATGTCGTTATCTGCGGGACTTGTCTTTGGACATTAGTATCTTATACACCTGTCGTAGACTGTCAGGTAACGAGACAGAAAATCAATGCCACTTTCTGTTTACAAATCTATAGTAACCTTGATGCTGACGATTAAAAATATTGTTAAATCAATTATGTAGTACATTTATAAAGATAATGTGAAATTGTATAAAATGTTTTTGATGTTTTATTATCTTGTCATCAAGAAGCCCATAATAATTATCTGAATAATGATATACTGGACCAAGGTGATTTCATGCAATATAAAGTCGTATATATGGAAGGTACTTTCACACTTCATTCTCCGCATTGAAGCATAAGCAGATAGCATTAACGTTTTATTGAGAGTTGGTACACATGTAGTTGAATGAAGCTCTGTACATCTCTTAACTGATACATTAGTACTTTCACATTTCATTTTTTGCCATTAAGCTTGATATAATGTAGGCAATTTAAGTTTTATTGAAAGTTGGTACACAAAACTACTAATTAGAATAGCACTGTCGAGCTCTTAACTGATGCAATGGAGTCGTGTCGAGAGTGTTGTCATACTTTTGCTACGATTAAAGCATAAGTTGTAGGCATTGAATTTGGTGCCAGTGGCGGATCCAGAAATTTTCATAAGTTGGGGCCCACTGACTGACCTAAGAGGGGGCCCGCTCCAGCCACGCTTCAGTGATTCCCTATATAAGCAACCAAATTTTTTCCCAAAAAGCCCCCCCCCCCCTAAATCCGACTCTGGGTGCACATAAAACATGTAAGAATAAGCACAGAAGAGATTTAACTACATTAAAAAATTTCGATCCCCGTATAAGAGATTTTAACTGCATTTAAAATTTCTCGATCCCCGTGTCACATGTTACTATCTTTGAAATAATATGACATAAGGCTTAAAAGATATTCATTAAGATAATTCCATCATACTGATATCGATGACAAACCCATTTGTATTGTTATACAAAGATTTAATAAGATTAAAACGTTATTATCTTAAGATACATTCATTTCGATCTGGTCAAATCACAGTTCAAAAACTACTGCATATTATAGTGATGTAAAGAAATTTTGTGCATTCCAAAATTAAAGGGGAAAACCCGTTGTTTTCAATATCATTTATAAAGGGACTGGCAAATGCTTGCATGGGTAAATTATTATATACATATATATTATGGGATGAGTAAAATGACTTTGACTACCCATGAGGGTGTAGCACGGTCGGTTATTTAAATTTATCAGGTTCTTCCAGCTATAACTTACGATTTGAAATTAATTAATCTTATTAAAAACTTCCCATTAATACAGACGGTATTATTTTTCTTAAATAAAACAGTTATAACTGAAGAACAGCTGTTCCTTTTGACAAAACAAGAACATCATTGCATAAATATTCGGAGAGACCATTTGTCAGTGACTATCAAATGCTAGTTTTTTCAATTGCTTTTTAAAAATACATGATGAACGCGCATTAGCAATCGTTATATTCGACTTTACTGTCGTATACTATAAGATATGGAAAGGTTCGGACAACAATTTATAAAATAATGCATTAAACTGATCGTTCTGTCGGGGTACGTGGGCTTTGATCCATCGGGGACGGAGAACGCTATGAATCATTAACAATAAAATATATATAAAGTAATGTGCAGAAGTAATATATTTATACTAACATTGTTATGCAAGCTAAACCTACGCACATGCATAGATACATTTCTTTTTTGTCCGATTTTTTACATGAACAAAATCGATTGGCCTCCATGCGATATTAGACACTAAATCTATTAAAACAGAATGAATGGGAAAGGTCACTAAACCATATAAAACCACATGGTTAAACCTATAACAAATGTGTTGTGTCTATATAAATTTGTATATATTTAATAAGTTGGAATAATCTGATAATTTTATCGACATTATACGATGATGGATGTCTTCCTTCTCTGAAATTTTCCATTAACGATTGAGTTTAAGGTCTGGTATAATATTAGGGTGAAATCTGGCATATATATACTTTACTATAAACCACATTTCCTAAACGTAAGTCCCTTAAAATAGATAAACATGAAAGTTATCTTAATATATAAAACAAATGTGTAAGTTTAAGTAAGGCAACAACTATATGTTATTTGAATATTCATATATGAACATCTGTGGTACACAGCCACTGGCAGTACGAACATTTGTGGTTCACGGCTGCCATATATAGAGCTGTATTTCAATTTTGCGATGTTTGGGAGGAGAATCACGCAAACTTTTAGTTAGATGGAAATCAGATCCGCAGCATAGTCTCTAACATAAATTATACGTGTTCTCGACACAAAACAAGATAGCAGTAATCGGCGAGTCTCGCATTTCGATTTCTTGGACAGGTCGGTTTTTAAATCGAGCAAGAAGAATGCACGGTATTACATTAATGATTCTATTTATGTGTATATATAATCACCTTTTCTGAACAATATTCATCAATTTCGGTGCAAAATATATAGTAGTGATTGTTGCCAACATTCAATGATGCATTAAAGATACTTCGTGTTTTGTTATAGATACCCAAATCTAAAAATAAATTAACACAAATATACAAGTACCCAACATCGTCAAGTTAATGATTGTTTGAGGACTATAAAATAATTTTGGTAATTTTAGATTTACTTATCTTAAAGACTAACATGAACATTTGTAAGACTCGAGTTTTTCTGATCGACTAAAGGACGAATAAAATACATCAGATGGTATTGTTTCGATAAAAGCAGTTGTATATCTTTCAAAGATCATTAAATGGGGCCTTTTATAGCCGACTATGCGGTATGGGATTTGCTTATAATTTAAGGCCGTACGGTGACCTAAAATTTCTGTGTCATTTTGGTCTCTTATGGAGATTTGTCTCATTGGCAATCATACCACATCTTCTGTTATATACCTATTCAAAATGAGTTGACCAAATACAAGAAAATAAAACACAACTGATAAAGATACATTTAAATATAATATAACATTTTCACGCGACAGCATAAAAACACGGCTGTGTTATAATATCACACGGTTTTCGTCCGAATCATACGATTTGAAAAATCGAAGAAACAAAATAGTTTGATACTGATGAACTAATACTCCGAAAAATGACAATAAATAAAAAAGGCAGCAATACATTGTTTGGACAATCACATTTACTTCATAATTAACAGAACATTACATTAAAGTGTAAAACCAAAATACAAGTATAATAATATAACCCCTTGACAAAAGTGTTACAAAGCTACTTAAACAAGCCATCTTGAACATGCATGACATATGCCAAAAATTATTACATTAAAAACTACTAAAAACGTAATATACTTTAATTTACGTAAATTAATGAGAAGACGTAAATGTAATTTCATGACAAGAAATAGTAGTTCACATGGCTACATCATAATTATTGACATCAAAATTCTTTTACTTCCACTTAACATATCTCTTTAACAGGTTCCTTAAATACATTCAATTTATGATGATTCTTATCTCCGGAATACTTCAATTATCTATAATTTTCTGGTACGAAGGACACTGACTATGAAGCTTGAAACAAATGATACTGCACTATAACAATAAGGAGATGTGGTATGCTTGCAAAAGAGACAACTATCTACCAAAGTTCAATGAAGTGGAGGTACGCAATAAAAGGCACCCGTGCGACCTTCAACAATGAAAAAAATCCATACCGCATAGTCGGCTATAAAAGGCCCCAGTATGAAAATTATGAAACAATTTAATTGAGAAACTGACTAGGTCAAATTCTAAAACGTACTTTCTAAATTCCTTGCTGTTTATATTTTTCAGAATTTGATCTGTTATTAGAAAACAATGCTATTTTTACCTAATTAATGGAATAAAATCATAAAATCGATGCATATGTCATATCGTAAAGATATTAAATAGCTCATTAAACGGTGGCACAAGTACAAACTATCATATTATTATAATAACATTGGTCTTAGTATTTAATACAGAGTAATTCAAAGACAGGAATGTTCATCATCTGTTGGTTTGGATATGCAAAATCAAAATAAGGTGCAAAACCGATTAGAATTGATGTAATTTTTGTCAATTATAAAATGTACTTTTCATTAAAAAAAAAACATAATGCTACATGCCTTTAGTTTATTTAGTACGTTTTATTATTTGTATTCTATATACATGTACTTACAATGAGTTCGAGCTAATGATTTCGAAAATAATTTCTTTGGACAAGAATATATTCATTGATGTAGTCATCTGTAAGTGTGCATGGTTTCCGGAATTCGGCTTTTTCAAGATCAATCTCCCATCTAAAAAACGTAACCATACTTTATAAGTTTGTTACTTCCAAAACTCTTTTCTGTATTAGCCTATGTTAGACATGCAGTGCCGCGCACACCAAACAATCGAAAGACGAGGATGTATACGTTTCTAAGCATTCAAGAGATATTTGAATAAAATGCACCTAAAATATAACCAATTATATCTACTAGTATACGATCAGCTTTGTCTGAGGGTGTTGGACTCTTATGGTTTTTTTTAAAAGAATCACGCATGAATTATAACTCGGTTGACCATAAGGATTGCTTTTTAATCATCATAACAACAGTGAAGATTTAGCAAAAAAAAGGCCTTGAAATATCATTTCAGTAATAAAATAACCATGCAAGAACGAAAGAGTTAATATATATAGGAGGAATATTTAGCCCATCGTATTTCTAAAGCATTGTGCTTACAGTTATTTAAATCCATTTTTGGTATTATAATGTCAAATTTTTATAACATTTTTTGAATTGCCATGGTAAGTTTTGTTTGTTACAAAGTTTCAACCTACTTTCAGTGAGAGGTATAGCTAGCTATAAAACCAGGTTCAATTCACCATTTTCTGCATCAGAAAATGACTGTACCAAGTTAGGAATATGACAGTTGTTATCCATTTGTTTGAATGATGTGTTTCAGCTTTTGATTTTGCTATTTATTTGATTAGGGACATTCCCTTTTGAATTTTCTTCAGAGTTCAGTATTTTTGTGATTTTACTTTTTAAGAGGCCAAATCAATGAACACATGTCGTAAAATCAATTCCAAACATTTTGAAGATGTCGATTATAACAATGCTATATATAAGATGTTGGACGTTGATTCGATCGATGTGACATTTAATCGAATGTGTCAAATAAACTGACTCATTTACTCACACGTCTGGTCTCTAAGTCTCAGCTATTTTCTTTTACAAGGGTGACCCATGTTAGCTGACACGAAGAATTGGACAAAACTACTCGAGTTTTCTTTTATCAGAATTTCTTGCTAAATGTTCTTCATGGAAATTTGTTATTGCTAGATAGAAATATGTAGTTGGTATTGTACAATATGTCAATGCAAATCAAAAAGGGGCATTAGTTGCTGAGTGGTCGAAGTAGTGCATTTACGGTGATCAATACCAAGTCAACACTAACGTTGTGAGGTCTTAACCGCTCGAGGCAAGGTGTGTTCGACACTTCAATTGTCAGTATTCCTGTCGATGATCGATTATTCTCTCTACCTCCACCAATTAAAACTATATGATAAGATAGACCCTTTTCAGCTAATTATTATAGTTTTCTGATGTTGAGCTGCTTCACCGGTCCACTCTTCTAGATTAGGGAAAGGTGGGACACCTGCAAACATGTTCACCCCCCCCCCCAAAAAAAAAAATTGTCTAATGTTTACCTGTTCCAAATCAAAGATATTATTTCAGTGGTTGCTTTATATCATATTTGATTTTCGTATGCTACATACACAATGCAATTTTCTTTGTTTGGCTTCGATGACATTTTACTTTAGTTACGGCATATGATTTTTTCAGTGTAGAAGGCCGTACAGTGCGAAGAATACCCGAGTAGTTTGTTAACATTCATTTGTCTATTAAAAAGTAAAATCACAAAAATACTGAACTAAGAGGAAAATTAATTCTGAAAGTCCATAATCACATGGCAAAATCAAATAACAAAACGCATCAAAAACGAATGGACAAGAACTGCCATATTCCTGACTTGGTACATTAAAGCACATCTCTTTATTTTTATACAGCTGCGTGATATCAGTCTGACAAGACTGTTTTTTTTGGTTCTACCTCCGTCCAATTGTACACGGTTAAATTCGTGCTATTATTTTTCAAAAAGAACGAAGTTCGAGTTAAAGGTTAGGAAGTGACGGTGTCTCTTGATCAGAATACATTACCGCAATAGGAAGCCACGTAAAATCAATTCATTCCGTTCCCGATAATAACAATATAGCTATTTTTATAGTCTCATGGGTCTTGGTTTAAAGCATATATGAAATTTTAAACAAACACCAATGATTCAATAATTGATACGTGCCTTTATAATTTGATAAATTTAATTTATTACCACAGCATAATTAATGACCAGTTTGCCTGACTTTGAATCATCAAAGATCAAACTCGCAGTTAGACCGCATATTATAGTTTAACTCTTACTTCAGTTTTGATCGTGAAAAATCTAAGCTTTTAATCAAATAAATGCATAGTGTCACACAACACGGGGATTTCTGTCCAATTTAATGTCTTTAGAACTTAAAACATAAATGAATATAACTTGTTACTGTCAATGAATAAAATAACTCTAATGTGTCGTCTCTCATGCTTGACCTTATGTACCTGTATTTAGATTCAGTGGCGCACCCAAAGGGAGTGGGGGAAGGGGTGGGGAGGTGTTGTCCGGGGTTGTATTTGAATGAGGACATATGGTTTGACCCCTCTTTTTCTCCTGGGTTGGAATTCCCCTTTTAAAGTGGCTGGATCCGCACCTGACTGGTTCCAACTGTCTATTGAGTGTTATATTTCAACACACATCGGTGCATGTCAGTTGCGGATCCTAAAATTTCATATGGGGGTGGGGCACTGTTCCCCCTAAATCCTCCCCTGTATGTATATTTAGTTGTTCGGACCGCATACTTTTCAAGACTGTGACTTGGTGCTCTTATTAATAGGTAATTTGATAAATTACTAGGTGCCATGTCACGAAACCAGTAAACAGCATAATAATCATCTATGTGATACTGATCAACAACAACTTACCAACCAGAGTCTAAACGATCTATATTCTGTTCAATTGCAATTTATATTAGGCGTGTCTTTTGAGTAGTGGACGAAACACACTAAAAACTCACTTATCTTCGAATCCGCGTAACTAATGCTCTCACTCTGACCATTCGTGAACGTGCAGCAATAAGCACACCCTTGTGAATTTGTTTTTGAAGGTGCACTCTATTGGTAAGAATGGAATGTTTGTTTAAACAAGTAATGTTTATCTAAAGGTGAAACCAAGGGTCTTGTTAATTTACACTTAACTCCCCGTGATGTTTGATAAATATGTTTAACATGTTATCGATAGAGTTAATACGCTTTGTGTTTCCCCGAAGTTAAGATAGGAAAAAGACAAATTATATACAATCCTTATTTGAAATTCGAATGTTTGTACGGTATTCAATAAAAACGATTAACCAATCTTATTTCTTTAGAACGTTAATCTTTTGATTTACTCAAAATAACCTTAATCTTATCAATATTTCATAAAGTAAATGGCCAGACTTTTAAACTCTTTAAGACCATTTACGTATTTACTTTTGACATGGGTAACTAGATTAGTATGATATCTTCGTTTTTTGTATCCAAGATTTTAACTTAATATTTGTTCATCGCTTCAATACTACTCCGTATTATAATTTGATCACGGGTTCTTTACCTATATTGAACTGATTCCATGTGACATTACACAGTTTCATATTTTGCGTAATTTTAAACGAGCGTACGAGACTCCTCATGGGAAGTCGACGGAAAATATCGTTAACGAATGTTATTTATAGTATTTACTTTTTTCATTCATGTTAACATACATTTTTTTTTTCATTAGATAGTTAAAAGTCCGTAAGCCCTTTCTTGATAAAAATGAACACTCCCATTCAAATAAATATCTTTTGAATAATGGAGAGAAAAAAACAAGCTTTATTCGATAACATGCAATATTTTTCGTGTACATATCCTATTAATCTCGCTTTGAGTGCAAAACTAGAATACCTGTCACTAAAAATCGGAAGAAGGAAATTACATAATATATACAGCCCATTTTCAGTGTAGTTAGGTGAGGTTTTTTTCTACAATTTCTTAAACCAAACTTTATGCGTGTATAAGAAAAATATTCGTTGCAAAAATATTAAATGGTGACATTATCCACGTCAGACATAAGAATAGGAAAGCAACCATATTTACTTTGTGATTTTAATAAATATTACATGTACTATGTGTGTCTATACTCGCAATCCTGTCATGCAGCGCCGCCGTCCCTCGGTGCTTTCTGAAGTTCAGTAACATATTCAATAAATTGGCAATTCGTTAAAGCACCTTATGTTTTGAGGTTTATCGGATATGGAAGTAAAATACTTATAAAAACCTCAACATGGAGTTTATTAATTTTATAACTATTGTACTTTTGTGTGGATATTTAATTTTTTTTTCTTTCTCTTAATAACAATTAATTGGAAATATAAATGGTCATCTACACGTCAACTTACCAACACAAAAACACAATAGGCAACATGCACGTCTGTGACATCGTTTTAATGACTGCGTGTGCCACGTATTTCAACCGTCCACTTTCGCCTGATGTATAAACCTCTGTTGTTTTTTTTCCTTTATTAAGGGCCAAGCCTTTTTTTATTAAACTTTCTCCGGGTGAAAAATGAGACTCGAAAGGTATAGCACATATCATACATAGCTAGTCTAAATATCAGCACAACAAATGTTAAATCTGCGAACATATACGGACGCAATGTTTTGTTCTGCCCTCGCCGGGATTCGAACTCATGACAATCATTAGAAAAAAGTTCATTTTGACAGGTGAAATAAATATACTTATAACTTATATGATACTAATTTGAAAAATAAGATTTCTGACAAAAATAAACATACAACATGAATTATTGTTTTATTGAGAGCCATAACTAGTATATGATTTAGGAACTAGAATCAAATTATAATAGTGTGAACTGCTATCAATTCTATATTTACCAAACTTTAAATTCAAAAAGAGAACTTCCTATACTTGAGATAATGGTATCCCTTCATAATACCTGCATTAAAGACTTGTAAAATTTTAATTTGTCTTTTTAAAAGAAAATCTCAAAAATTAAGTCTAATATTAAAAAAACAAACAGCTTAAAAAATGTAAAGCCCATGCATACTGTATATATATATTAAGCTTTAAAAGGTCCTGGCATAACAAGATGTGGAACTATTTAAAGTAGATAACCAACTATGGTTACAAAAAAACAAGAAAGTGTTCATAGTACACGGATGCCCCACTTGCACTATGATTTTCTATGTTGAATTTAACATTAAAATGGATAAAAGATTTTATCATAAGGAAAAATTTGTTCTGAATATCAAGTTGATTGGGACTTCAACTTCACCAAAAACTACCTTGACCAAAAAATTGAACCTGACGCGTGAAGGATGGACGAATGAACGGACGGACGAACAAACTAAACAAACGGAATCACAGACCGAAAAACACAATTCATCTCTACTATCGTAAGTGTGGCATTATAAATATGCTAAAACGACCTTGGACATGACAAATTATAAACAAAAAAAAAATAAAACGAGAAAACCGTCAGAATATCTGTTATGTGTATGGAAATTCATTTAAGGAAATGAGACATATTCAAATATCAATAAAAGCACATATTGAACAATTGACAGTTTATAACAACAGTGGCATATTTACATGTATATATGTCTCTGATTGCAATGGTCTCTTAGTTAATAACCGATGTCTTAAATTTGATTTTATTCCAAAAAATATTCACGCATAGTATTTGGGAATATGTTTCAATGATGTTTATGCCGTTTAAAAATAAAAATATTTTGAGATCTCAAGTTAATCAGATTGGATTAGAGTTCTCTCATTAATAATAAAAATCATCGCATATTCAGAGAACTCTCTTATTTCGTATGATAAGAAAGTACACTTTACAATTATAGAGATCTAAAAATAAGAAGATGTGCCAGATTTTGTACAAAACAATAAATCAAAAACAAGTATGATTTACAATAACAAACGACATGCATCCACTAAATTACATGCTCCTGATTATGGGCATGTGCACAGTCATGATATCGGGTATGTTAGCGGTTGCCCAATCCTCCCACTTAACATCGGACCTGTGCAACAGAACACAAGAGCAAACTAAGAAACATTAAAAGGAAAAGTTTGATAAACATCAGCAAACGATAACCGAACCAACGTACAGACTCCTGGACACCCGAGATCACGGATTATAAACGTGCGATTTCAGATTGGTTGTCCTAGATCATGGATTAGTCATCTGCTTTTTGGAATGATATCAATCCGATATCACGTAATATTAAAACGCTACCACGGATTATTAATCCAATATCACGAATTATTAAGCCGACATCACGGATTAGCATTTTTTTCTACATAAAATCATATCATGAAAATTTAATGACATATAACTGCAGTGCAGCATGAAGGAATTTGTTCACAAATAATTTTATCAATTTTGTTTTAAAAAAAAAATGTTACGATAATCGCCCCAGATCTCTTGCTTACATTTTTTCCAGTGGCTACGATACCTATCAGATCTTTAACCACTGAAGCAGTTCTCACAAATTATTCCAGAGCTCTTCAGTTTATCACAGATTCTTCTTATTCAATTGAAGAGTCGTTTGATTGAGCTAGTCAGTAAATATCTAAATGTTTTATAATGTGTGAAAGCGAATTTTGTATTAATAATATTTTTTTATAATAAAAAGTTTGGTGTACAGATGTAAAAGGGTGCATGTTCTTTTCTTGACCAACAAGAGAGTGCTGTTAATGAAATGAAACTAGCAGTAATAGAATTAGAAATATCGCTATACAAAATCAAATATAGCTCTCTTGCTGATTATTGACCAAAGAGGTATCATATACCAGTTTAGATATAATTCGATTAAAGATATGCATAATGCATTTGGAAAATTCACTATCATTTACTATCAATCAAAAATGAACATATAATTATATCGCCAATAAAGTTCTCGCACGTCCCACGACCTCGACAGTAACACTCTTACATATTGACATTATTGCATGTAGTTCATTACAGATTAGATAATATATAATAACTATCAAGTAGTATACTTGTCAGCATAAAGAAATAATAATAATGCATATGACAATGTTTTCTTATATTAAGACTGAAGAGTTTGCCAGAATGATAATGAGAAAATATTCAAAAGAGCCTCAAGATAGATCTTGAGCAACCGAAATTGCCAAGAATTCAATGATGTTCTTTGATTGTAACATTAAATATTCAGCAGAAAATATTCGTTGCACATATTCAAGACGAGTGTGCGATGTGATCAAACCCCCCTTTTTTTATTACTACGCAGAACGATACGATATTTGCGATATCGCTAGGCAGCTGTCTACAGAAGGAAATGTCGCTAACAAGCACTTCATAATATACGAGTATCGAGTACTGGTATATAACACACGCTAGATTTCAAGACACTCGAAGCAGTTGTTACTGAACCGCACGTTTACAGCCAATTGCATTGAGTGTGTAGGTATAGGTAATGTCTTTGGTTAGCTTACTTGCTAGCTGAACCGTGAAGTCATTATTAGGTCAGGTGAACTACACTTCTTTAAGAGTAGACTAGTCCGACAGATAACCAATCTATCTGTCTGTAGGACTAGACTACTTCGAAAGAAGGGTAGTATATCTTACATAACAAAGACTTCACAGTTCAGCTAGCAAGAGAGCTTACCAAAGACATTACATTTACCTACACACTCAATGCAATCGGCTGTAAAGTAATTAGGTTGGTGTCTCGTCCATGTCTCCTTCCTGTTTGAGAAGCTGTGAATACTGGTACCACATTTCAAAGTATTTTGCATGACTTGTCTGTGGTCTATAAACGGGGGTTGTCGAGTTGTTACCGTATACGTAAAAAATAGAACCTTCAAAGCTAACTGTAAGGGCAACTTAATATGGTTGCTTTTAATTTCCTAAATTAAGCTTTGAATAGCCAAGCCCCTTTATAAACAGTATTGTTTACAATGAACTAAACTATCTACCAAACAAACTGCTATCAATTTCATAACTATAATTCTCAAAACATAAAAGAATGTGAATGCAAAATATGGTAAAAAAGTTGTAAATTTTGAAAATCAATTCGGTTAGTATTGAAAATGGACATGCGAACTTTCTGTACTTTCCATTCTACAGTAAGACTATACAATAGCTTTTGACACAGCGATGAATGTATCGGAAATAACAACAGGCAGTAAAGGTAAATTACAGTTGTCGTTAGACAATAATTAATCAATCAAACCACAAAACACCGGAAAGAGATTGTTCCTTTTGTCTTCCGGTTGTAGTCACCGCATGTTGTCACATTTCTCCATGTGGTACCAATTTGTGTCATGTACGCTGATTACTCTTAAAAGACGTCATGAAATATCTAGATTGTTTAAAAGTCTTCGCAAAGGGGGAACGCATTTAGCAATATATGAAAGAGAAGGCACATCTGTATGAATGTATGAGCCTTATAGCGTTTGCCTACAACTGAAAATCAGAGATTATTTCGAGAGAAAAAAAGACTGTTATAGATAAACTCATCATAGATACCAGGACTATTTTTGTTTATACGCCTTACTCGCGTTTCGTCTACAAAAGACTCATCAGTGACGCTCAAATCTAAAAAAGTTAAAAAGGCCAAATAAAGTACGAAGTTGGAGAGCATTGAGGACCATAATTACTAAGAGTTTTGCCAAATACAGCTAAGGTAATCTATGCTTGAGGTAGTTTAATCAAAGTACTAGCGTACTGTTTAATGCGATGCACCCGAGATATGATTGCTGGCGAATATATCCTACCGATTTCCATCTCCCTGTACAATTCTAGCTAACAAAACTTGCAGATCCCTTCTCAAGTTCAGTGTCAGTGCCACACTCAAGATGATAACATGTCAAAAATCATGGGTAAGTTCTGTGGGCCGAAAGGGACAACTGAAAAAAGTAAAATGTGTATTACACTATCTGAAGACTGAATAACACATTCAATGAATGTTTGCATTTCGATCACAGTAATGTATATAACAAACACCCTTCCCTTATACAAAAAGTGACTATATAGTTCAATAATTAGATGTGAGCCTTGTTTGTGTAAACAGACTGCGTTTGTTGTCCCTCTTCCTCCAAACTTCACCGCCTTTTTGTTCTTTGGTTAGTTTTAACAAGGAGGTAATATGACCTCCTTGATTTTAACTATTGTTGTTTGTTCTAATTTTAAAAAGCAATATGTTCTTTTTCGTGCCATGATCCCACTAATGTGTAAAATATCAAACTCGTGTATATCATACAATGTTTATTATTTCAATTGTTTTATTTGTCTAAATGAATAAAGATAAATTAAGAAGCATATTTTTGCTTCGCTTAGCTTCCGATGATTGGTAATGAAATCAGGAACTTTTAGAGAAGGGAAGTGAATGATATTAACTATTCGAGGATGAAGGCTAAACATTATACAATGTCTTATACTATCATTTTGATGATATGAATAAGGAGATAATCTGTAAAAGATACCAGAGGGACAACCAAACTCATAGATCAACAATAAATTGACAAAGCCATGAACAAAAAAGATCAAGGGCAAACAAACAAAAAATAGTACAAACGACACAACAAACAAAACGACCCCACCAAAATCTTGGGGTGATCTCGGGTTCTTCGGAAGGGTAAGCAGAAACTGCTTCCCATGTGGAACCCGTAGTATTGCTCATATTACAAACCCGGTAAACAGTCTGTTAGAGTCAATAGGTCAAAAACTTAACTAAAAAACACCAACATCTATAGAAATATAATTCTTATATATAAAAAGAGGCGGGAGACAGTACAGTACAGTACAGTACAGTACAGTACAGTAC
This sequence comes from Mytilus trossulus, assembly GCF_036588685.1. Classification (NCBI taxonomy): domain Eukaryota; kingdom Metazoa; phylum Mollusca; class Bivalvia; order Mytilida; family Mytilidae; genus Mytilus; species Mytilus trossulus. The sequence continues at coordinate 80,018,123 of NC_086379.1, forward strand.
AGTACAGTACAGTACAGTACAGTACAGTACAGTACAGTACAGTCGTCAAAAACTGCATTTGACCTGTACTGTATTGCACTGTCAAATGCAGTTTTTTGGCTTATATTTCAAAAACTAAAACTTTAACAATAAATCTGACAGGTAAGTTGTTCTTTTGGCGTAGAGCTATCGTCCCATAAACATTTAGACGAATCGACCAACTCGTCATTGTTGGGTTGCCACTAAATTGGTAGTTTTAAGGATTTTTTAAAAAGTTTTTGTTGTTATCTTGGATATTATTATGGATAGATACAAACTGTCAACAGCAATAATGTTTAGCAAAGTAAGATCTATACAAAAAAAGTAAATAACCAAAATTGTCCGTTGACCCCTTTAGGAGGTATTGGCCATTAAAGACTATTTTACACAATTTGCTAATCAAGTTAGCTAACGTTTCAAAATCTTCTACTTTGAAATTTTTAGTCTAATATACTTCCTAACATTAAATGAATGTTCCTTTAGGAATCTAGCTTATGAAATGTACCCGAATTTTCGATCCATCAACAAACATGGCCGCCATGGCTAATAATAGAGTATAGGTGTAAACTGCAGTTTTTGACCTATATCTCAGAATCAAAGGCATTTTGATCATATCTGAAATGGTGCAGAAATGTTCAAAAGGTCAAGATCTATCAGCCCTGAAATTTTCAGACAAACCGAAAACCCCATTATTTGGTTGCTGCCACTGAATGGGTTATTTTAAGTTAATTTTGCAGTTTCTGATTTTCATCTTGAATATAATTGAAGATAAAGATAAAATGTAAACAGCAAAAATGTTCAGCAAAGCAAGATCTACAAAAAAGTTGTATGAATAAAATTGTCAATTGACCCCTTAAGGAGTTATTGTACTTGAAGGACAATTTATAAAGCTGTTTATGATTTTAAGCTTTGAAAATCTTCTCAAATGAATTAAGTATGAATTTTGTATTTTATTTCCTTGTACGTCAAGAAACATAGACACTATGGCTAAAATGGAACATATAGGGTAAAATGAATTTATTTGCTTTTGAAGAAAATATGACAGATACAATGAATTTAAATGGCATTTTTAAGCCACTCATTTTATATATACTGTATATTGAAAAGCAAAAATAATAATTGATGAAAAAACAATAACAGGTGAGCGATTCAGGCTCTTGTGAGCCTTTTGTTTTAGAAAGTAACGACTTCCAAAAATGATTTATTCTGCACCATAAATCGTCCGCATCTGTTGCAAGTGATTCTTCTTTGCACCATGGTTTACATTCATGTATATTTGGATACAACCAGAAAAGTGGTTGTATTATAAATCTCTGTTACAACTCGCATTATAACTTTAATATGCATATATATTTAACCTGAAAGAAGAACGTAAAATTATTACAGCTATATAAGAGGATGTGGTATGAATGCCAATGTGACAAATATCCATCCAAGTCACAGTTTGTAAAAAGTATACGGCCTTTGCTAACAGTGTTAAACAATTAAATCAGGAAAACCAACGATTAGTCTATATCATGAAGAAACAAAAACAGAACGAGAAATACGTATACGAACCATATCAAAAAAGGAAAACAACGAAATATCAGGTTCTTACTTAGGACATGTGCAAACAAATGAAGCTGGTTTAAATGTTTTAACATATGCCAACCTTTATCCTAACCTAAAGGTAACATCACAACATAGAACGAAATACTATAAAATATCTGCTACTAAAATGGCTTAACTCAATCAAAAGACATATTAACAAAAACAAGTAAACATACACTGAATGAATAAATTTGATATATGACAACTACAGCCTTAAACAAAAGGTGATGAAAATTCGCGCATTTAATTTTCGCCAATTTTTACAAAATAAAATCTTTCAATTTTTTCATTTGCGCAGCATGGTTATATTACATTTGCGCAACAATAAAAAAAACCATACACACACGAAAGCCCACGAAAGTTTAAATATGCATCGCTACCTCATAAATAAGATTTTGTTTAGAGTATTCCCCTTGGGTAACTATATATGAGTAAGTTCATATACTCATTTCAGATATAAAAACGCGAGTCACTTAGGTTTAAATCTATACTAGAACACACCCGCGAAAACGCGGGCATTCAGAGCGTAGTTTAAAGTATTTAAAGTGTTGTTTGAAGAATTTTGTAAAATATTGAATGACTGGAAAATTTCAGCAAAAGTATCATAAGTCATAGGTTATTGGGGACAGGAAAATGCTTTTTTTTTTATCCCTCCTCCTTTATTTCCAATATTCCCATTTTTTGGTTCTCTATCAATTTCAATATGAACATACATTTAGTATGTTATGAATATTCAAGTAAGGAGCCTGTAATTCAGTGGTTGTTGTTTGTTTATGTGTTACATATTTGTTTTTCGTTCATTTTTTTGTACATAAATAAGGCCGCTTGTTTTCTGGTTTGAATTGTTTTACATTGTCAGTTCGGGGCCTTTTAAAACTGAGTATGCGGTATGGGCTTTGCTCGTTGTTGAAGGTCGTACGGTAGTCTATAGTTGTTAAAATCTGTGTCATATTGGTCTCTTGTGGAGTGTTGTCTCAACATGGCAATCATACCACATCTTCTTTAATTTGTAATCAATGAATTTTGTAAAATTTTCAGAAAAGGTATCAAAAGTTCACATGAATAATTGTAGCGCTTATCTGTATATTATGAACATTCATTACTATATAAATATAGTGTATTTACTTTCAATTCGAAGTTTACTAATCGATCCATAGTGGTCATTGATAAAGTATACAGACCCTCTCTATTTAATAAACTCTGTGACTGCCGTGGATAGTTAACTTGAAAATGATAGCAGATAGAATTTTGAAAATACACTTTATTCTTTGTATATTCGAAGTTTACAAATCGATCCATAGTGGTCATTGATAAAGTATACAGACCCTCTCTATTTAATAAACTCTGTGACTGCCGTGGATAGTTAACTTGAAAATGATAGCAGATAGAATTTTGAAAATACACTTTATTCTGTATATATGTATGTTCAAAGTATACAGAAAAGTATACAGACCCTCTCTATTTAATAAACTATGTGACTGCCGTTGATAGTTAACTTAAAGAAAATGATAGCAGATAGAATTTTGAAAATACACTTTATTCTTTGTATACGTATGTTCAAAGTATACAGAAAAACGCAAACCGGAAGTTTAATCTTACTTAAAATTTCGTCCAATGACGGAACAATATCCGGATGCCTTTTTTCTCGTTTTTCTCCAAAAATAACTCAATCTGAATAATCATATGAATGGATGACAAATGCCACTATGCACTGTACCTATAGGACACAGAGGCGTGTTGGTTAATTTATTGTGGAAAGAAGAGAAGCGACACCAAAAATGAGGTCTTCTCGTTTAATAGTATAGATATATGTAGTGTTCATATGTTTGAGCTAGTACGGTGCCAAGATGGATATTGCCAATTCTGAGACAAACAAGCTGTTAGTTTTCTCAATGGGATTGTTTCGTATATTTCTTGTCTGGGCTGTTTCTATAGCCAACTAAAGGGTATGTTTTTTAAGACTATAATTTCTCACGTCCACTTCATTTGAACTTTGCTGGAAAGTTTTCTCATTGGCAATCATACCACATTATGTAAAGGAAACAAGTCTGTATTTTTTTATGGTCACACATATCGGTTATCCATCGTATATCCGTTTCTATCAAGTCTTATATCAGAACAAACGTTTGGTTCTACTCCAGTGTTTATGGCTTTCTTTAAAATTTATGATCTTGTTAATTTATAACACAACTGTGTTAAAACATTATTTTAAAAAAGTCTGTTATGAAGAACGTATCAGTTTATATAGTGTTTTCACTATGGTTACAATGATTTATTTCGGAGGAATATGTTTTATTGTGCAATCAAAATCTGTGTTTTAAAGTTATTGTTAAGATTCTTCAAGTTTTGAATAAAACTATTTTTATTTTATTTATACCAGTATTATTGGCGCAAAGGAAATGTTTTCTTTTGACGCAAATGAAAGATTATTTTGGCGCAAAGGAAATGTTTTTTTGACGCAAATGAAAGATTATTTTGGCGCAAAGGAAATGTTTTATTTTGACGCGAATGAAAGATTATTTTGGCGCAAAGGAAATGTTTTATTTTGACGCAAATGAAAGATTATTTTGGTGCAAAGGAAATGTTTTGTTTTGACGCAAATGAAAGATTATTTTGGTGCAAAGGAAATGTTTTATTTTTACGCAAATGAAATATTATTTTGGTGCAAAGGTAATGTTTTATTTTGACGCAAATGAAAGATTATTTTGGCGCAAATAAAAGATTATTTTGGCGCAAATGAAAGATTATTTTGGCGCAAATGAAATGCCAATTGACGCAAAAGCAAAGCACCGTGATTAATAAAAATTAGGGCAACTATACGGGAACGGTTGGGTAATTCATTTTCCCATAAAGTGTTGGAATCGCTTGTCTAAAAATATGAGAAAATATTTTCAAATAATTTGATGAAGATAAACAGTAAATAAGTGAAAACTTTATTTCTCTATTTTATTCAGGTAGTAAAAAATTCCTGAATTGAAAAAATAGACAGATAGAAAAATAAACAAATTTATAATGATAAACAAATAAATACATCAGAAATAAAATCAGAAAAATTCAAAAATAATTTCTGTAAGTCATGAAATATATTATTATAATAATTATTCCCAGATCACTGAAATATGTATAAAAAAAATGGATCTTTAGGGATGTTTTGTACGGTTGTTGTATTATAAAAGAATATGTAGAAGGTTAGCTATTTCTTACAAATTTTAATATCCAAATCTCGTCTATTTCTCACGGGAAACCGATAGTAAAAAATTTAAAAATATTTCAGACAGTCTGATCATAAATATTTAAATTCAGACTACTTTTACAACATTGTACCTTAATTTGTAATTAACAAAATTGTTTGAAATTCTCAAATGACTCGGTCTGTTTAACTTTTACTGCCTTCGCCCTAATTGAAAATGAGACACTGTGCAAAATAAAAATGTCTCCCTTTCCCAGTAGAAAAGTTTGAGTAAAAGTTACTAATTGATAACAAAATTCTGCCAAAATTGGACATTATTACCTGTCGTCTGCTAATTGAATTAACATGTCTGGAATTCGTCGTATATCATCCTTGTCGCAGTTTTATTGCCTATCATTACTCATCTATGATTTGTCCAAATTAATAAGATTATCAACGACAATTGGATTATTTTTCTTTATCTTTCCGCTTTATTCGATTGTGTTTTCCCACATTATGATTGTATATATATATTCATAATAAAGTATAACAGAATATGCAGATAACAACAAATATAAAAGTTTTTAAATATTCATAAAAATATTGTTTTCTTTTAAATTTTAAATCGATATTTCATTTATATTAGTCATAATGTATTGTTTATTTTACATTAAATTTTAAATTATTCTGTTTGATCAAATCATTGTTTTGCATACATAATAATAATAAGCATGTAATTTATTCAACGGTACTTTACAGCGGTATTGTTACAATTATTCCGTCTGTCAATAAACATTTATTTATGAACTCCGCCCAAAGTAATGTGATCAATTTATTGTGAGATTGGGCGTGTGATTTTTGTATTTCATAAACCAATCAGATTAAACTGTTGATGAAACTCCGCCCATTGCGTTCGTTTTGATACCAACATGAATACACTTTTCAATCGGTTGTAAGATTATCTGTAAGCAAAGTCAACAGAGTTGAATATGATATGCATATTTCTGTTTTGCAGGATCAAAGGATTCTGATGCTTCGTACCTGAAAACTGCATCGATTTGCACTAGTCTAAAATCAATTATTAAAGGATGTGCATTAGTAAATAGTGAAACACGTGCTTAGAAAAAAGGAAAAGAATTCATTGCAGGACGAAGTGTGATTAATGTTTACAAAGTTTGTTCTTGGATTTTACTTTTTAAAAAGTTGATATGGATGTATAAAGAATATTATTTATGGCAAAAAAGTTTGATAGTACATGAGAGAGTTTTGATATTTCATGAGAAATGTGTATTCGATAAATTAGATGACAAGAATAACAATGTTTACATTATCAGGATTAATATTAGTGACAGTTGTACATTGTGTAATAGGGACAGGTAAGAAATATATTTCTTTCATTTTGCTTCTATAAATAATTATGAATGTTTATAGCATTGGATATAATTGTTTAATAATCATCATTGATAATTCCTTGATGACGAGGGCTATTGAGATTTAGAAATCCTCTTATAGGCATGTGCCGTTTGTGTATAGGCAATTGTTCAAGTGCCTCTTAATAGCTCTCTATTGAGTAACAATTTATTTAGGATATTCTGTAATATTACAGAGAAAGTATCGGATTAGGACTAATTTTATGGATTATTACAGATCCTTGTCCGTATGGACTCCACTTTTCTATTAAATACTAGTGTTTTGAAGTCCTACCGACTGTGGTACCCCCGAAGTGGATTAACGGATCAAAAGAGTTAAAAGAGGGAAGCCATCAATTGATAATAATTGTTATAAGTACAAAATTTGTTATACTGTGAATGTGGTTTCCTTCATACAATTTTACACAATCTCAGTCTGTGTACAAAACTCAATATTTTATTTTTTATCATCACATTTGACATTTTAAGCTTATCAAACAAATAAATTGACTTTTCCACCTTTAGTTGCTTTTAGTTTATTAAATTACTTTATTTAATGTTAACAAATCATTTGGAAAATAATAAAAGTCGGAAAATACAAATATCAATCAATTTGATCAATTGAATTAAATAGAATAAGTATCTAATGATTTCCCAGTTAATACCTTTATAATGAATTTAGCAGTGAATTACTAATAGAATTTCCTTTTTACTAAATGAATATTATAACAGTGTTTTCCAAACACTTATCCCTTAATAAATATATAAGAGAATCAATGAAGCTGATGAGACTTTGTCAATATTAACCCAACACTATTATTTTTAGCTTTATGTCATGAAATTTATTGCAGAGGAACTTATCAAATATTTTGTTTAATGATATTAATACTTGAAAAATTGATTTTTGTCTTCAATAATCAATTTCCGTTTTTTACACCTGAGGGTTTTGTATGAGTTTTGAATTTAGGATATAATCAGTAAATTGAGAAGACAGCATGTCTTCAATCTGTCCATAATTATTGTTTAAGTACTGTCATTGACAAAGAAAATAAGGTATAATTATTTACCTATCGCATGTAGGCAATGACCCCGGGGCACGAAAAAACATTACTCCATCAAAAGAAAACAAAGGAAGTAAAAGTCTTGTTTTGCAAGTTCTTATAGCTTGTCATTTGTACTAATATTATGCCTTCTTAAATATGCCAACTAATTTTCCATCCATATTCAATTTAAATAATATCCTTCTTGGTAAAAGATTAGATCTTGTAAAACAAATTTGCCCAGCTTCATCCATCTTTTAAAAGATTTTTATGACTTAACTTTTCAACAACTTGCATTAAAATAGAGTACAGATATATGTATATTTACATAAAATTTATGATTTACTTCATTTTCTGTCAGACTAGAATATAATTTACAAAAACTGCACTTTTCTGTTGATACATGAGACTTTTCTAGCCTGCACAAACACACAGGATATTTGAGTTAGGTCTAATGGTCTCAGCTTGTTTGAAGATAAATATATTATGAAATGTTGTGATAAATGTGTTGGGTTATAATGCACCACATGGCTTTCTGGTGATAGGAGTGATTAAGGTAATGGTAAATGCAAGTCTTGTTCAATTTTGTAAATTTACTAGGGGGTATGTTTGTAATTATGTCCTGATCTGCAATGTCTGGTTGCAGCTCACCAGGATGTCATATCTCGTATAAATATTGCTACATTTGCCAAACATATTAAACTGCATTAAGCTTCTTGTAATTGGGAAAGTTTTATTTTGGCTTTGCATTTCATAACTGAAATTGCCAGATGTGATTTAAAAAGAACAAAAGAGAAATAACAATTTGGACTAATGTTAACCTGTCCCAAATGAGGAGAGTGACTCTCATGGAGCCAAGTTGTTAAAAAGGTCCTCTTTTGTATTTTATGAAAAAAATCTAAAAGTTTAATAAACATTTCACAATTGTGAACCATGAAAGTACTTTTTGTAGGCTTTAATTTTCTAAATAATCTTATGTAAGCAACTTTTTACCCGAGTTTAATGATTTTAAAATTTACATTAACACTTTGAAGCGGGGGCTTAGGGAATGATTTGAAAAAAATAAAAAGTAGATCTTTGCAGGTGCTCGATCCCGAAAATCCAAGTTTAATCTGTGTATCCTGGCAAAGTAAAGGATGTGACAATCTAAATCACTGTCATATACCTACTGAGATGTTTGCTGGTCATTAAGTTGTCAGGACCCATTATGTGACCGTATGTACGGTACACTTTTCTGTGATAAAGACAGAATACTTGATATGATTTTAGTGAGGACATGTATTATTGAGTGACGAAGGTTATCTGTTTTCAATGTTTAGATACTGCCAACCACTTTAATAGTTTGTGAAGGTTTTTATTAAGTGATATGAAAAGAAAAAGCTATTTATCCTTGCATGCTGTCAAATAGTCTCGATAACCCAGACGCATATTTAAATATAGCGTCTGGGGTGATTAACCGGACTGGTCAGATATTTATAGGGGGCGTAACAAATAGTTAAATATAGAACATATCTATAAATAGCACTTCCGGTATCACCATTCTATTTAAAAACAAAGATTACAAACAGTAAACAGTGTAACGTTACATGTATAAAAGTTATGTGATTATCAAAACTGACATTTTGTAGTTGATCCTATTTTTTTCCCAACTTGCAGATCGGCAAACTTAAAAGAACGATCGAAAACTGTAATTAATAGCGGTGGTCTTTTTTTCCTGAATTTTGTGACACATGTAAAAACAAAATAAAAAAAAAAATAAGAATTAAGACAGAATTTTTTTTCGTGGGAAAAATTTGGTTGATTATATAAAGAAACAATGTAGCATGACTGTAGAGTGCCCTCATTATAACAAGGTCTGAATCAGCCACTGTTTGTGTATAGGGGGAATCACGCTCCGCTATGTGCTAAGAGAGCCCAGGGATCCGTATAGCCGGACGGTGGACCGTTGTACATAAAGCCATACAATATATCCCAATTTTCTGGCGAGTTATAGTTTCTCCGACATGTATCCCGAACGGCCTATAATCTAGGACCTCATCTTTATATGTATTGTCTTTTTTCAGTCCTGAACATTTGATACCAATATTTACCACAAGACGATAACCAAGCAACCCAAAATCAATCTTTTTTGTATATTATAATACACCACGTTTAATATTCTCTTATCTTCATACTATAAAATGTAATGTTTCTATATTTTTGTATTAAAGCATACACTAGATGTTCTATAAAATATTTTCCACTTGACGTTATAAGCAACCAACAATCGGTTTAATCTATATTGTATCCACATTAGTCCGTATTCTTTATTTTCCCCCTTTTTTCTTAGTTTTGTCTCGTTATTCTTATTTCTGTAAATCCTTGTTATAATTTATGCTTTTCTTTTTATATAATCTTTCAGATATCTGACGCACTTACCTAACTCGAAAAGCACACATCAAGTTACGTTTATGGAAAGAAAAATACAACTCATACAAATACTAAGATTTCAATGTAAAAAATCCTCCATAACAACTTATTACTGGCAGATCAGTGAGATCATACAATGAGCCAACTTTTTATTTACAAGTTAACTGATCTTAAAATTGCAAACGACAGAATAGTCTGAATGTTTCACAATAATCTATATCGGCTTATCCTTTTGGAAAGAAAACATTTAGGGACCAATCTTCACACAATACCACTTTGTCAGTATCCGTGTCCATGAAGAAATACATAAGTTAACCAGTCATTCATGAAACCCAATTTAATACTCTTTGAATACATGTTTGAATCAATCACATGGAAAAGATTGAATGGGATTTGTCCCATACTGCACAACTTGTAAAAAAAACAACCTGAAAAGTGTATTCTCCTACTACAAACTATTATGCTGAGTTCACACGTAATACAAATTTGATTCCAATATCCATCATGTATTAAAGGGCAGCTTCACAAAAATTCTCCTGTACATGTGAACCTTTATATAAAATAAGTAGATTGGTATGATTGCTGATGAGGCAACAACCTAGCAAAGTTCAAATGACATGGATGTTCGCAAATATAATCACTGCTGGGCCTTCAATATTAAGAAAACTCCATACCATATAAATAACTCAGAAGGGCCAGACATGTAAATGAGATACAATTCAAACGTGAAAACTGTAAAATTTCTTATATGATTTTTGATTTGTTTAATTTCTCCGACATATCTGACCACAATGTGATTCTTGATTTTTGTTTTATTTACTTAATGAATGTCTGTGTGCCTTTTTTCGCTTTATGGTTGCTGTCAGAATAATGTTTATACTGTGATTATAATGATTGCTGGCAGCTTCAGTAATTCAAAACAAATCTTTGAATCTTTTTTTCTTATAAAATTGGAGCTGTTTATGATACAATGAAAATTCAAGTATTATACATTTTTTTTTAATTCTTCACATTTTACACACAATATCTGTGTCCAGAAATCTTCATTGGTTTGTCTACAAAAGAAAGTAAATGTTAAAATCATATTAATTTTTGGTCACCAGTATAGCATATATGAAAAACAAAATGTTTGGAAAAACATCATTATATAAATATACATTTTAAAATGTCTTGGTGCAAGCTGAATCCTGCTACGGCATGCAAGATTATCTCGCTGTGTTGATGACACAACCCATTGGTGGCATTGGGTTGTTTCCTGTTCTTTTGTCGGGTTGATGTCTCTTTGACACATTCCCTGTCTGTATTCACTATCAAAATCATGCATGAACTTTTATTATTGTTGAAGGCCATACCGTTGCCTATAAGTGCTCACATCCACCTTGTTTGAACTTGGGGTGGATAACTGTTTCATTGGTATTCATACCACATCTTCTTATTTGTATAATGTTGACCTTTTGGTACTTTTATTCTCAACTTTTGTTTAAGTCAACAGTATGTCATCTTAATTATGTTGATCTCTACTTTTGGTAAGAGATCAGTCACCGGTTGTTGCCTCATTGAGACCTCCTTTCATTGATGCTGTGTCTATTGTTTTGCATAAAATCAAATTTTCAGTGTTTTCCTCATGCCATGGTTTTATTTTAAGGTTTAGAAATCCAATTGGTATATATTCACCGACAACATTGCATGTATTCTTTTATGATTTTTTTTTAGTGTGGAAAAAATGCCTTTTAAAAGTGCAAAAAAAGTATTGTCCAGTTGACCAGTCCAGACTTTTTTTACTAACAGTATATTTAAATTACTTTTTATAACAACGTGTCCCACTTCTTAGCCCCCTTCTTAAATGTTTGTATAAGCTAAATGCATTTGTTTAAAAAAATCGAGCACAAATCATTTACACCGTTTGGTGTATGTTCAAATTGGCATCTTCTAGATATACTTTGTTAGGTTTTCTTCTGCTAATGGTTTTGGATTGCGTTCCGTCTTTTAAATGTGTACAACATTGCGCATCATTCCTCCCCCCCCTTTTTTTTTTTACACATATCAAAATGCGAACTCCATCATACAATGCAGACAGATACCACAAACTTATCCTGGACGAAGTTCATATTTCATAGCACTTTCAATAAAGCATTTATAAAGTTAAAGATAATACAAATCAACAACAGAATGTATTTATAGCGTACACACGACTGTTCGAGTGGTCCCAGTCAATACAAAAATTGCCATTTATGATTATAATATTAACTTGCTTGCGTAGCACGGACATACATGAAAGAATATAACTACTCGGTGTTTCAGGTTGTATTTAAATTTATGTAACAGTTTGTGTTGTTGTATCATGATTATATCTTACCAAAGTTTGATGTGCTGTTATTTTCCTTTGCAGTGATGGAAGCCATGCTGTCTGGTGTTTTCCACGACTTGTATGTCGTCACAGAAAAATATAAATAGCTTTAAACAACAATCTATGGAACGCCATGACTGTCTTCTGATGTTGATTGTTTAATATGTTCGGTGCTTTATCCATTATATTCAGTAGTATATATATAATGTTCAGTAGTATGTATATTATGTTCAGTAGATATCCCATTATGTTCAGTAGTTATTACATTATGTTCTGTAGTTATTACATTATGTTCAGTAGTTATTACATTATGTTCAGTAGTTTTGACATTATATTCGGTGCTTTGATTATTATGTTAAGTAGTTTCATTATTATATGCAGGGGTATCTAAATTATGTTCGGTACTTCTGACTTTCTATTCAGTACATTTTTCATTATGTTCAGTACTTTTGACATTATGTTCAGTAGATTCAATATTATTTGCAGTACATTATGTAATACCTTCAGTAGTCCCGGTTTCTTTATATTCAGTAGATTATTCATTATGTTCAGTAAAAGCATCGGTATTATATTCGGTTCGTTCAACTTTATGTTCAGTGGTTGTATCATTATGATGATGTAGTGAAAGTCGGGAAGTCAATAACGGAAATTGTCGGAAAAAAACGAACGCGGATATTTTTGGCGGACGTTTTATTCATGAATACCTTTACGTGTGATTGAATGAAAATGGAAGAAATAAAAGCAGTTTTAAATCGGTGTGGTTTACGTTCCCAAGTTGGCATTTTCCACCAGGAAAAAATAACTCCTGACTTAATTTGTAAGTTGTCGCTACAATATTTCGCATATTTAGGTATGAACGACAGGAGAAAAATAATGGAATGAAGAATAGCTTGTGTACATTTCAGCAGCAATATTTTGACTAAGAATTATAACAAGTTTTTCATTCCCAAAGAAGCACTGGAATCCTTGCTTGAAATCGATTTAAGATCACTTAACTGTTATGGAAATTAGTGAGATGTTTAGTGTATCGGAGAGTACAATTTATCGGAATATGAAAATGTATAATTTGAGTAAACTTGAATTTTCTAACATTTCTGACGAGGATTTAGATGCTGTTATTGCAAAACAGATAGTGGAATTTCCTTGCTGTGGAGTGATTCTTCTAAAGCAGATATTCGCCCAACAAAACATTAAGGTTTATTCCAAAACCCCAGTCCTAAATTGAATATTTTTAAACACTAGTATGTTCCTGGTCCCGTTCCCGGCTTGACGATGCGGTCATCCCGCCGATGTTCAGTACTTCAGTAATTTGATTAAAGTTCGTTATTACGTTCTTACTTGTGTTGTACTTTTACATCACAATCTCATGTTAGGGTTGAGATCCCGCTAACATGTCTATCAGCGTCGTATATTCTGTATATATGATAATGTGTCTGTCTTCAACCAGGAGCCTGTAATTCATTGGTTGTCGTTTGTTGGTGTGTTACATATTTGTTTTTCATCACTAATACGGCATTAGTTAATTCGTTTTAATTGTTTTATAGCTGAATTGCAGTATGGGCTGTGTTCATTGTTGAAGGCCGTAAGGTGACCTATAGTTGTTAATTTCTGTGTCATTTTGATCACTCAGTGTGAAGAGTTGTCTCATTGGCAATCATACGCAGAAATCTTTGTTTTTACATTGACCATGTCAGTGGTATATGGCCGTGTTTTAGGCGACACGAACATGCAGGTCATGCATACATTAACTATTTGAAAGAAATCAAATCGTTAACTACTAATGGGTGCCGTAGGTGGTTTACCGGAATTTTCTTAGCATGTTAGAGATAGGGTGTTTATTCATAGAACAGACAAGGAAAGTGTCAAATATTTCATGTATATTTACATAGAGAGCCTTACCTCGGCAGCTTTGCCAAAACAAACCTTCTTTTTATTCTGATAGGTGCCTTCGGACTTTGTGTTTCGAACTGTAGTTACTTTTTCCATACTACGTATTTATTCTAATTCAAGCTCCATTTGATACAGGAAAATAGTATCTTGGAGCAAGGCTGTTTCCTTCTTCTTGGGTTTGGGGGGGGGGGGGGGGGGGGGGGGGGGAGAGAGACTCCTAGCAAACAACATGTTTATAATGGTATTGTAGATTTTCTGAATAAATAAATGATAAAGTTGCCGATCCGGTACATAAATAGATCGGTTAAAAAGCATTTTTTTAAATTTTAGTTGGAATGGAAAAGCTTAATACGAGGGTTAGAAATTGCGAGCACAAAAGGGGGGGTTCCACAGGGTACTTTTTTATCTTATGAATTCTACATTTGAAAGGTTAATATACTACATGTATTAGGTAATTAAAAGAGAGAAAAAAAAATGTGAAACAAATTGTGAATGGTCTTTCTTCCATGCCTAGAACTTGCTTCCATTGAAATTTTGCAAACATCCCAGAACAAATCACATGAATGATTAATTTTGACCATTTGGTATAATATATTCAAATATGATGTAACGTGTTCCGAAATCTATGCAATTTGGGAAACCGCCTAATCCGAACTTTCCGCATCTTAATTATGTTGTAATATGACCCACACACAGGCGGCAAACAGAGGTCTACCCGGGGGTTAACTTCACTATCAAAATACAAGGGGGAGGGGCACTTTAAATTTTAACCCCCTACTTGAAATTATTCAGGTCATGTGAAATTATAGATGACAACTCATCCAAAGCAACGAAAATTCTGACCTAGAATTATCAAAAAAAGATCAGGGGCGGATCCAGCCATTTTAAAAAGGGGGTCCTAACCAAGGTCAAAAAAGGAGAGGGGGTTCCAACTACATGTCCCCATTCAAATGCATTGATAGTCCAACAATAACATAAGTCAATCAGTATTTGATTAATGAAGCGATCTTGCTTCTTTCAGAACACATTTTAAGCATACTATGGCTAATAATATCTGTACCAGATCTTTATTTGATTTTAATATATTGATAATGTCAACAATTCCAACTAAATCAATGTTGATCGTATCAGATATCGTGATTTTCAGATCTATTTTAAATGTCTGTAATTATCATATCCACATCGTCAAGCCTGGAAATGGATCAGGAACATACTAGTGCTTAAAAATATTCAATATAGGACTGGGGTTTTGGAATAAACCTTAATGTTTTGTTGGGCTAATATCTGCTTTAGAAGAATCACTCCATAGCAAGGAAATTCCACTACCTGTTTTGCAATAACAGCATCTAAATCCTTGTCAGAAATGTTAGAAAATTCAAGTTTACTCAAATTATACATTTTCATATTCCGATATATTGTACTCTCCGATACACCAAATATCTCACGAATTTCCATAACAGTTAAATCGATTTCAAGCAGGGATTTCAGTGCTTCTTTAGGGAATGAAAAACTGGTTATAATTCTTAGTCCTAATAATGCTGCTGAAATGTACACAAGCTTTTCTTCATTCCATTATTTTTCTCCTGTAGTTCATACTTAAATATGCGAAATATTTTAGCGACAACTTACAAATTAAGTCAGGAGTTATTTTTTCCTGGTGGAAAATGCCAACTTGGGAACGTAAACCACACCGATTTAAAACTGCTTCCATTTCTTCCATTTTCATTCAATCACGTAAAGGTATTCATGAATAAAACGTCCGTCAAAAATATCCGCGTTCGTTTTTTTCCGACAATTTCCGTTATTGACTTTTACTACATCATCATAATGATACAACCACTGAACATAAAGTTGAACGAACCGAATATAATACCGATGCTTTTACTGAACATAATGAATAGTCTACTGAATATAAAGAAACCGGGACTACTGAAGGTATTACATAATGAACTGCAAATAACATTGAATCTACTGAACATAATGTCGAAAGTACTGAACATAATGAAAAATGTACTAAATATAACGTCAGAAGTACCGAACATAATTTAGATACCACTGCATATAATAATGAAACTACTGAACATAATAACCAAAAGCACCGAATATAATGTCAAAACTACTGAACATAATGTAATAACTACTGAACATAATGTAATAACTACTGAACATAATGGGATATCTACTGAACATAATATACATACTACTGAACATAATATACATACTACTGAATATAATGGATAAAGCACCGAACATATTAAACAATCAACATCAGAAGACAGTCATGGCGTTCCATAACAATCGGTACTCTCGGGCTTTTCAATAGTATTATCGTAATATAATTTCTTCCGAAGTCAATAACCAACTTCTTGGTTATTCGTCTTGGACATAATCTTTAAATGCAAGCTAAAAAATCCGATACTATTCCGAATGTCATAAATTACCATTTTTATATCACTTGTCATCCAGACGCTCTACTTTAAAAAATAAAGCGGCTGGATGATCGAGACTAGCTGTCAAACTGTATTTTACCTGTAAATTACTTATGAGAGCCCAGGTGGGTAACAGGAGGGGTTTGAGTTTGGATATTGATGAGTAGAAAACATGCGATTTTGTATGCATGATCCCATGAACTTGATGAAATATTTTGAAACTTGATATGAAACATATGCAAAAATTTCTTTCTTGAACAAATCAGGTGAAATCATGTTTGAAAGAATTAACATTACCACCTACTGTTCAGATTCCAGGTTCAAACCAGCTGTATAAAACGGAAAAATATTGACCTCAAATATTTCTGTCCTTCGTGAGTTAAGGACATTTTCTGTCCAGCTGTGGCGATATTTTAAAGGTCTCCAAATATTTACTGTTAGGATCCCATCTTATTGTGTCTATTCATTGCGTTATTTATTTTTTTAGAGGTGTTATTGTAGTGACCCTGTTTATTTGATGAGATTTTCTATATTGTCCATAAGGTTATATACCATTGTGGTTGATCTGTTTATATTAGTTGTATTGTTGACTTAACTCAAGAAGGT
The DNA here is from genome assembly GCF_036588685.1 of Mytilus trossulus. Classification (NCBI taxonomy): domain Eukaryota; kingdom Metazoa; phylum Mollusca; class Bivalvia; order Mytilida; family Mytilidae; genus Mytilus; species Mytilus trossulus. The sequence goes on from NC_086379.1 coordinate 80,035,030, forward strand.
ATTGAGAATTTAACAATGGACATGTTAAAATGTAAATATTATACATGTGTTAATTGATTATGACAACAGTTTCCAGATTTCTGCAAACTTGATTTGCATCTAATTTCTTGACTGACTGGATTCCTCAATCATACCAGTGCAATAAGGGGAGATAACTCATTCAAAAATTATAATCCTGTTATGAATCCTTGATCAGAAACATTTTTCCTGTTGACTTCAATTTGTAGTTTTGACATTTAAATTTACATGAAAGCTGGAACAGTGATAAGTTCACATATTTAAAATATCATTTGTATAGAAATGAAAAATGTTTGACTGTAAGTTGTGTTTGTTATGTATTTTGGTGGTGATTGATCGTAATGTTGGCAGTGTTGACCTTACAATGAGGTAAATTGCTGGCTAATTTGTATAGTGATAAGACAACCAGTTGACATTCCCCAGTTACCAGTATGCTAAATGGCAGTAAATCACCATTTTATCTAAAACATTCAAACCTTTTTTGCTTTAAATGTTTGATTTGGAACCCATACAATTTCAGTTACACAGTTTGATATAAATTTTCCCATTTTAGATTTGTTATATATTTTAAGCTTTTTTATTATCTGATATAATAATATCCCCTAAATTATTTTTGAAATTAAAAAAAAAAATTATTTTCAGGATATTGACACAGATCTTTGTAACTTGTTTTAGTCCTGAAAAACATAGATTTAAAATGGGAACACGCCAAATTCTATACAGAGCACCCGTTATCGATAAAGGGCTTAGCTAAATCTAATAGGAATATCCCTTCTGTATTTACAAGTTCTACATACAGGATGAATGCAGTTTAATAGAGGCTAGATGTCAATTCTATAGTGATATGTTTCGTAGTTATTACTGTTAGTTGTAAATTATATAATTTCAAGCCTGTTACTCCATGAATAAATACCTTATTTTGTCAAATCAGTTTTGTTTTTATTCATAAACTAGAGAAAGTGGCCTTCAAGTTACATAAATATGTTGGCACCAGATGCTTGTATAAGTCTTAAAGATCCAATAATTGATTTAGAAAATTGCACTGAGAGTAACCTGATCGGTGTTCCATAAACTAATAGTATTTACATTGATAAAACAGTTTATGTCAATGGTTCAGGATTAAACCACACTATATAAACAGGGCCATATTTTCTGTACCCACACATCATATTTATTTTGTCATAATTCACTTTTAAGGAATTTACTGCATGAATTAAGTGGTTTTTGGAATAGGATAATCACAGCTCTGTAGGAGAAGTTTTCTATCTTGTCTTTGAAGATTGTAAAATTATCTTTTGTTTAAGAGATAGAATTCCCTTTGTAAGTCTGTTATAACATTTTCCAACATCTTTTATGGGAAATTAAGTCATGTGATATTTTCATGTTTGAATAATTCAACAAACAATACGAATCAATTAGTCATTTTGTTGTTGAAGTGAGTTTTATAAAGATGCGAAAAAAAAGGTTGATTATTTAAAACAAAAAGGTATTCTGAGTTTTTTTTGCAGACTGACAGTGAAGTGAGTTTTAATGTAGGAAAAAAAGCAAAATTATTTTAAAACAAAAAAATATTCAATTTTTGTTTTGACACTCACGGTACAATTATTATCTCTGGGTTGGTAATGTCAGTCCATTGGCATTGTTGTTGAATTGAGATTTATCAAGATATAGTAAAAAAGCAAAATATTTCAAAATGTAAAGGTGTTCTGAAAAATTTCAAACACTCATGGTAGAGTTATAAACCCTGGTTTGGTAATGAGTCCATTGGGAACTGAGATTCCAATTAAAATAAAATACCAGTATTCCCCAAATGTAAACAATTGTTGCATGTGGATTGTTGGTATGTATTGAGCACAAAGGGAACACATAACTGTTACATAAGAATATTTCCCATTGGAGGTTTAATAATTTTCTCATCACCTGAAAATGCCCTCCTGTTTTTTCTGTTATTATTTTACCGATTTTAAGAATCTAATCGGTTTTGTAATCAGAATTTTAAGATTTGAATATTGATGAATTATAATAGATTAAGAATACAGTTATTGTGTTTTAACGGATATAAATCAATTTTGATGCATGTTCATAAGCAGGTGTGTGTACATAAGACTGTTGTTAAAGACCCTGAGTGATACAAGAAGTTTGGGTCAAACTGATTATTGCCCTCTAATTATGCTAAAAACCACTAGTCTTTTTAAATTTAAACAGCTTTTATGGTTATGTTTTTGACACAGGTGTACATTTTGTTAAATATATTGATCCACAACATTATGTGTTTGTTCAGTCATAAACTAATCTAACATATAGTAATTTTCTTTGCTTGGTAGATTCGCTCAGGTCTTATGGATATGCTCTTTTGTATGCTGTAATGATAGCTTTCGTGTGAACACTTTTTAATTTCAAATGATAGTTTTCAAGTTCTTTTCTAGCTTGTTTTAAACGAAGATATAAAAATGTCACAACAGCAACTGTTTCTCACTTTGCTGTCATTCCGCGAGAGTATTTCAGTTGAATTATTGCCGATATAACTATTGTGATTCAATATCAACGAAGCTTTCTGCTACAAAAGGCTCTTTCATGTCACATTATTTTGTAGCGGTTCAGTTTCTTCAGATACAAGCGGAAAGAAATAATGTTTTCCTTTAGCGGTAATTGTGTATAAATGGATTGATCTACATATTAGATTGTAAAAAAGTGGTTGTTTATTATCTCTCATGTGACGGCTCTGCTAGAATATTGCAGCATCCCATTGAAAATTGTGTAGAAATGGTTGTTAAGAAGCAGTTATAGTATCATGACTCATTGAACAAGTTCATTTTGCTCCTTCCGATGATTTTATTTAATCGAGTTACACAATCATCCCAGGGGAAATAAATTTTATAATGTTTAACAGTTTTGTATCTTTAAGATATGAAACCAATCATATATCCTATTTTACTTTGTTTGGTCATGCTTAAAACTTCTGCACTCGGATCAAGATTGCAAAGTCTGTAATTCCTAAAGTTGATAAGACAGTGGAAAATTGATATAGATTTTCAATTTTAGAGATCAAATTGAAACATTTATATCAATTTAAAATATATACTAAAAAATTGATGATTAATATGATACAGGTAGAAAATGAATCTATAAGAAGATAAATTTTATAGATGTTAAAAAGAGTTATTTTTTTTTAATGCATGATTTTGAATTCCAAATTTTATGGACAGCTGTTTCTTCACAAGGAGATTAGTATGTTGACCATTCATACCTGACATTGATCACAGGTGTAAACTGGACAAATAATACCCATTCTTCTACCCACAAATCTATACCACCCATCTCATTAACTATTCTTTGACCATCATGATAAATGGTGTGCTTGATTTGTTATGAAAGGGCACTTCATCATGTGTCTAACTAGGGGTGTCTTTCTTGTAGTACGTCCATGTTTTGTTGAAGGAGTCTACTTGATGTTTTGGCCTTGGATGTAACCATCAAATGGACAGTTAATGAATTTTACATTAGAATGATAGACAGGGGTTGTAATTTGTTATGCTTTCAATGGTACATGATGACCCTTAACATACAATAACAGATTTAAATTGTAGGATTTTGTGTTCAATTAGATTATTTAAGCAGAAAAATACTGTATCTAAGTGCTCTCAAGGCATATTGTTAGATTTTAAACTGAAAAAAGGAATTGAATGGTCATTTAATTTGTCCTATTGTGAAGAAGATATGACCTTTAATATGGTTTTGCTGTAATACTTACAAGGTTTGGTTTTTGAATGTTTAGAATGTGAGAAAGCATTTAAATGATGTCTTTATTGATAAAAGCCTGTTTGAATTTCACTGTTTTGTAATAAATTAAATGTTGCTGTCTAGAAGGAATCTTTCTTTTGAATTTAGACTTCTTCTAATTGACATGTTGATAAATGATGATGGGCGATCCTTCTGGTACACATAGAGTGAAAGAAAATTGGCAAAAGGAGGGCAATTCTTAACCAACATTGAACAAGCAATGTAATTTGAAGTTTTCTGTGATTTGTTCTATGAACATTTGTTCATCTTTTACTTTTGTTCAGGTGTTGTCAACATTTAACCATGCTAACTTAGAATTTTTATTTACTTTTGGTGGTACATGTATCTTTTCATTTTTCCCTGAAATTTGACGATAAAGTTTGCCAAGTTTGACTTTATCTTTGGGTACAGGAGTGTGTATTGTTTAACACAACTGTTTGTTTCTGTTCCTCTTTATAACCGACCATTAATACCCAGGTTAAGTTGTATATGTACTCACTAATGGATTTCTTTTTAAGTTGTACATATTTAGAAGGTTTGTTTTTGGAGATAGCTGTATATTTAATTTACCCCTTATCAAGATCTAGGATCTCCACCTAAGTTTAATATGGGTACACCTGTGGAATGTGATAACACAAGACCCAGGTGTTTCTCAGAGGTGACCATACTGTAAATAGAATGGACACTTTACTGTGCCATAAAAACAGAAAATTATTGCAGTTTGTGGTATGGAAGTCTAAGATCTGATAGGAGACAGGATATAAGTACTTATTATGGTCAAATACTAGGGTACTTATTAAGTACATAATTTCACCTGTAGGGGAGCAGGCTTATTAAGTGTGGTTCAGTGGTATAAATCAATTTCTTCATTGTGTACCTACATATTAGGTCAGAAATTGTTTGTTCTACAGTCAGTTTATGACATAGACCTTCAGGTGTTCAAACAACACTCTCATACTAATTATAGCCTTACATTTACAATCAAGTACTACTCTTTCCATATTTTAACATAAATACATGTCATCTTGAAAGGCATTAAAACATTATTAGATTTTGATTGAATTGATATTTTCCAGTCAGTCAAATGCTTATTTCTGTACAATTTAACCATTCAACTGAATAAGTCTAGACGGCTTACACCAGATGTTGGTAAAATCATGAAGATTGTCACTAAACCATGAAACTTATCAGCAGTTACATGTATGTAACTTGCAGCAGGGATTGCAGTCATTATTTTATGCAATAAAAAGTGCAGTAGGATATAGGATGGCCAGTTTATTCAGAATTAATAAATTGTTTATCCTGCAGAAATTTCATAACTAAATCTTTTTCCTTGTAGAAAATTGCATAAAAGTATCCTTTCAATGTGGTATGTTACTGGCGTTCACATTTAACCCTTATAACTTCTTTTATTCATAACTTCTTCACATGTAAATACTTATTTTCCAATCAATTCCTTGTGGTAAATCATCCAGCTATTTAGTGAATCAATTTTCACCTCCCCCTATTTACTATCAATCTGCACCGCCATAATACAATAGAAAAGACAGATTTATGTTGGTATTTTATTGCAGTTTTATATACAATGTTATTTATTCTGTAAATACATTGAACAAGCAATGAGGTCTTTATTTCATGTTATATCTTGCCTATAAACATTATAGTAATAGGTTAGGAAAACACCTGCATAATATTGCATGGAAGTCAAAGCCTATATAGACTGATAGGGCATATATTATTTCACCTAGGGAATGTGACCTTATGAAAAATTGAATTTTCTATGAAGGTACCTACTTATAATACTTAGGGGTTTTCCAACCTTTTTTACATAATTTTATTCCAGAAAAAAAGGCCTTCTAGTATAACATGTATTTTCTCTCTACTGTAGTCGATGTTCTTAGAACTTAGGTAGCAGGGGTGGATCCAGACATTTTCAAAAAGGGGTTCCAACACAGGATAAAGAGGATTTCCAACCATATGTCCCATTTAATTGGATCAATCATCCAAATAAAAAAAGGATTCTATTCAATGAAACTGCATTAGGAACAAGACAACTTCAAATTGATTTATATTATCCCTGTCATATACATGTATTAGTATTCTATATTTATATGATGCCTCATTGAAAAAAATCTGCCTGTCTGACCATACCTGTTAGGTTTGTATCTTGAAGACAATATACTTTTTGTCTTGGCTCAGAGGAAGATAAAATCTTATTAGTAATACTGTAAGTAATGAACTACAATGACAAACTGCATATATCATTAGCATCATACAATGATATCTATATCTGTTCATCTTTGACACTTCTTGGTCAATATATTCTGGACACTTAGGGCTACCAACAAGACAAAGTTACTATATCTATCAACTTCCATAGGTAAGTGACATTTCTCCAAGGTGTTTACAAACAAGAACTTTAACATTTGTATATTCAATGATAATATTCTATTGAAAGATTAGTCTACATCATATGTTCTATTCTGCCTTAAGTTAGACTTTGATTGACTCAGTGTAGGTTTCTCTCTCTGCTTGGTTTGTTTGGAAAAGGCTTGTTTGTTTATGCTATTCACATTTTAACTTTCGTTTATTGAGTTTTAATGATCATCATGAACAGAAGAAATGTTAACACAAGTCAGAGATTTCATACACAAGATGTAAATGCCAAATACACTGAGGTGGTTTTCTAAAAAAAATCATTGATTGAAAAGTTTATTGATGTAAAGTGCAAAATAAGATAGACAGTGAACAGATGTTTAAAGAGATGGTAAACTATCTTGGAAAGAAGGAGAGAATTTTTTCCTAAAACAGATTTGCATAAAGATCAGGATTGCCAATGAGACAATACAACCAAAGGATGTGAAAGTGGTCAGCTGACCCTTCGAGAGCACTGGCGTTTTCCAATGATGTTTGTGCAGTTATACATATTTCTTAGTATTGGTAAAGAATACCATCCTATCTAATTTTATCTTTTTTCTGTCTATCTGCATTTTTATAACCCACACCAACCTCTGAAACCATTACCATTTATGACATCAATTCCATCTGGGAAGATCTGTGCACTTGAAACCTTTATATTCTCTGTTGTACAATAGTAATTGAATTTTAAATGAATCAAATGTAATGTAATGCTAATTGAATTGAATAAGAAAGATGACATGACATTAAAGCCATCAGGAATAAAGATCTCCAGAAATCCTTAGGGAATCCATTATATAGGTACCGATATTACAGGAAACTGTCAGGGCTAAAATTCTTTAATTGCTGATGACTTTTATTTTTTCCTGAAAAACAACAGATTTTGAGTTAGTTACATACTTTAAATTATTGTCATTTGACATTTTAGAACAACATCAATTGCTCAGATTTTTAAACATTGACCTTTTTTTACCGATGACAAGTACATGCTTTCCAATGTTTAAAAAGTCTACTTTATGTTGACTAATTTGTATTGAACAAGTATCTCTTTATGTTTATATTCTGATTAATGTATGTCAGTGTAAAGAGTTCTATGTTTTCAATTTGACATTGTCCCATATTTATTGTATCCAAATTGCTAATTACTTTCCCTTGAATAGATTTCAAAAGCAGTATTTGGTCTCTATTAGTTTTGCTGTCCATTTCACCAAGAAATCAGCTAATTTGTCATAATTAAATTCTAAACAGAGTGATCTCCCCTGCTGATTACAAACAGTAACCAAGAATTTGTACCTGAACGAATTTGATTAGCATCTTTCATGTCACCTAGACATTAATCACATTAAGTTTGCACCTGTGTTTTATCAGTAAAAGTGGTCAAATGTTATCATTTTCAGTGTCACTAGCCCTGTCAAATGCCTCATTGATTTTGACTTTACTTAGCTACTAATTTTGGGTATCATTATAGGTCCCATTGGATTAATGTAGTGTGGTCATTGAATAAGGAAGCTGTCTCTAGAGACCAGGGATTGTTTCAGTCATGATATTACACTACAGATAGAGAAATGTCCAGGGTATAATCTGAGGAATAGGGTTTCTTCATCTGACCATGGAAGTATTATATTGTCAATATAATACTTCCATGATCTGACAAATACTCATTGACTTTGAAGGATTGCAGTGTAAGCCTGCAGTCTTTGATATTTGTGAAAAAGGTTAAAAGTGGCGGAAAAATATCGAATAAATAGTTATTAAGATAGCCTTTATTTGAAATTGTGTCATCTATCATGGCGTTTTTTACAAATGGGGGTGTTAAGTTGAACATCTTTATTTAATAGTTTTTGCATATATTTCAAAGGAATTAAATAAATGATAAATCTGTGCACCTAGTTCTATCAAATACATTTATAAAAAGTTAGGTTGAAGCACACGTTAGTACATTACTTTTAATGAAAGATGTTTTCATACTTATGCATGTCACTGGATAGATTTGTACAAAGACCCAACAGTGCATGTCTCAGTGAATTAAAGCTGTCACATATAAATTTATCATGTAACTACACATATGTGTGCACTATAAACAATGTAACATATGATTGTCATCTCTTTTTAATTAAATAAACATGGCCCAGTTATTTCTTCCCTCACTTCCAAGTCAACATTTATCAATGTTTTCTTTGTCTCAAAGAAAGAACTGAAAAGTTTCTGCAAAATTATATATATCATTTATCAGCAGATGTGTCAGTCCTTGTTTATTTTCATTTACCGGTATCTTTTAACTTTCTCCAGAAATTGACACTTTTACATTTATACAATTTTTTTTATTATCTATCTGATATTTTTATACCTTAATGGTTGAAAAATTTCTTAAAGCACATTTGTAACACTTCTAAAAATGAAGCACTTCCATTAACAAGATCAAACACAAGAGGCTTTTGTGTAAAATTTTAGCATTTATATTCCATTTTAAAATAAATAACAAAAAATAGTCATTAATTTTAAAAAGAACATTTAAAACCAGATTAAAAGGATTTTGATTTTAACAAGTTTTATGTGTTTTATTTTATAGCACCATAAAAGTTTGTTCAGCTTTTGTTCGACAAGAGCCCTCTTAAGGCAATTTTCTCCAATAAAATCTGTGATTTGAAGGGGGATACAACCTGTAATCAATTAGGTTAGGTAATACCTATGTTTACCTTTGTCCATTTTCATGTAGGTGACATAACCAATATATATCCAGGCAATGTGGAGAAAATAGAAAAAGTCTTTTTATTGATGATTATCCAATTTTATGGGTATTTATCAGCTTTTGAAGCTAGTGTGTAACAAATAGCATGATTTGCCATGGGATATGTATGGTCTGAAGGAAACATCCTTTGATCTTATCCAGGTGAGAAAGGGAAGAAGCTTTGACCAGAAGTGGGGAAAATTTCTTCTTGCTTCAATGCAATTGAAAATGTTCTAAAAACAATTTAGCCTAGATCTTTTAAAGAGATTTCACTCTTGTTTTAGAAACAATTTAGAAATTTGAGCTGCTTCTTTCAAGTGAAGAATTTGCAAGTCTGTGAAGAATGATTTATCGAAGCATAAGTGTCAGATCTTCTAATGATTTTGGTGAAAGTTTGTTTATCAGGCTAACATATGCAGCTGCATATGCAAAGGGTCAGTAAATTATCAGATTGATGCATCAACAATGCACCAATAATAATGATACTGTATGTTCGCAGTGTAATTAGAGAACTCCTAAGTGAAGGTTATAACGCTTCCAGGTCTTTTATTTTAGTTAGAAATTCTATGCTGTAGATTTTAAGAACACTTTAATCCCATGAATTTTCTTCCTCATAAAATCTGTTATGTAAGTTTTGCTACTTTAAAGAGATATTTTATATGATAAACATTCTCACAAAGACCCCCCAAAAAATAACAATTATCTTTTTTTTTAAATTAACTTGGAAAACTTCAAATTATTGTTATTTTTTTACTCTAAGGCTGGTATGCGTATTATCAGATCCTGTAAAAAGAAATCCCAGGGTTTCTTATTTAAAAGCTTGAGGTTAATAACTTGTTGAATTAATTTGTTGACTTTAATTGGTCATTGTAAATGAATCAAATCCCTCAATCTGGATTTAAATAGTACACTGTTTATTTTATGTTTATAGTAGGAATTAGAGAAATAAAAACAGAAAGTCCAATACCAGTCTATACTTATTATTCCTATCATGGAGCTATTAGTTGTAATAAGATTAGTCTGATAAAACATACAGATATAATTGTGTTGTCCAGCCACGACTGGCTCGATAGCTAAGTCTGATGTCCCCATATTGTCTCGGTACATTTCTTAATATTTTACACTTCACTGGAACAAATTTGTTAAATTGAATAGTCATTGGAGCAAAATTACATTAATTGTATAAGAAACAATCAATTTTCCTTTATTTATAAGGTTTGTATTTATCTTTTGGATCAATTTCTCATTCGTAAAGATAACAGTTGTGCATTTTTGGGTCTCCACAACTTAAAATTACATTAACCTAGGTTTGAAGACTTAACCACATACTTTATCCTTAGCTTAATTTGATGAAATTAAGGCAAATTACCTCAAAGAAAAAAGTACAAAAACAGCAGATAAAGTGAAATGGGTTATTTGAAAGGTTATTTTTGTCATCTGTCTTTCTAATGGCTGTTATATGCTTGCTTCTGATAGTGCTTGTAGCTCCAGTATACTGCCTGCTGGTAGAATAATACATTATGAAAAACAAAGGATATTGGGTATCATAGTTAGTTTATGTACACTATATTATGAAACCTTGGCTATTAAAATTAAGTTTTTACAAGATTTTTTTCCATTGTATCTGAAGAGGCAAATCTATGGGGAGTCCTCCTCAATGTTTTAGTTCGGAGGTACATCTTTCAGCGAAGGGTAAGATGGGGTTCAATGGGGTTTAGATGAAAACAAAAAAAGACCATTATTGACCATTTAAGTCACGATTCAGATGTAAAGCCAGAGCATTATGACCCCTTAAAAACACCCTTTCTGAAATTATATTCTGGAATATTTAGGCATCTACAGCAGAATGACAAACTTCTGAGTGTACTTTATACTATGACAAGTTAGGTCAACCTCTTCTTTCTTCGTGTTCTCACACTTTCTTTCACTCCCTTTTTATATTCAATTTGACAGAACAAAAACAAAGTAATACTTCAGTCTTTCATCATGCCTTCAGGTTTGTGTGAGAAATCTTGCCATAGATCTATTAGATGAGAATGAGGAGGGTTATATCTACCGAAAATGACCCCTTAACTGATCAAGGTCACCATGCCATAGATTACTATATTGATATTTAGTAAGTTACTTGTTTGCCTTGGGATTAATCTGATGTTCAGTCTTTAGTGATATCTTAGTCTTGTATCTCTACTATTTACATAGTTTCTATTTCTCATTTCTATCTCTCTGCTTCTGTATCTTCTTATACTGAAATGAAGAGCAAAAATAATTTATTTAATGATATATAACAATTGAAGCTAACTGCTTTTGAACTGCTGAATTAATACTTCAAGTTAAAAATGCCTGCTGATTTGTGTTTAGAATGTAAAGAGTAGCAATACAATAGAAATTTTATAAACACCTGTTTCTTTTCTAGTAAGTAAGTTTTTTAAAAGATGATTACTTATACTAGTGTGGGCCCTTTTCATTATGCCAAAGTCTTTTTTTGTGTCAACACCATTTGTATTGCTGAGCTGACGCCTCCTACTCTCCATGTCGTACGCCCAGAAAATTATACCAGTAAAGTAAAATTGTAGGTCCGTATTAAACTTCGGACTCTAATGATTCAAAATTTGAGTTCTATTTTGTATTGAACTATTCTGAGCAGATCAAGGCGTTCCATGTTAGCCTTGCAGGTGCTTGTTCAATGAAAGTGTTTAAAATTGGTTACAGAATCCCGTGCTATTGAGTGCACCATTGACAAGATATGTACCAGGGTATTGTAAACGTTGGGTATAATTATTATGCAACTAATTGAAACTCTAAATAATGAATGAAGTTTTCTGTATTCAAACCAACACCCTTCATAGGCCAGAAAAAACTCTTTTTAAATTTCAATAACATTAATTGTTATTAGTTTTTGTCCCTAAATGTAAAAAAGAAATAAATTATGGAAATATTTTTATGTATAAATATTCAGCATTTTCAAGATTGATTCATTGAGTCTGCATTTTTTGCTACAGTCTCAAGAAATGAAACACAGAAATCTTTAGATTAAGAAGACCACGATAATAATTTTTCTCCATTTTGGATAGTACATGAGAAGCACTTCAGACAATAATACACAAAATACGTTTTCTGTGGCCTTCCATTCAGGTGCAATAGTTAAACTAATTTGCACCATCTTGAAAAAATGTCATTCATAAAATTTGCTTGCCATCTGCTTAAACATGAAAGACAAGAGGTCATTTGGTCAAGTTTTCATAATTGTGGTCAAATAACTTCCTTTGTTAGTTAATGACCCTCAGAGTTTTCTTCTCTGATATGAAAATTTGATAATCTTCAATATTGATTTTTGGATAAAGTTATATTATTATTCTCTCATCATGGATTTTAACAGATTGAAATTTTATCCCTGGTTAATACCTGGCATTCTTTGTTTCTTTGATAAAATAGCGGATCATCAGTTCTCAAAAATGTAAACATTGGCCGATATTTTTATAATGTGTGTGGAATTTATTCACATGTGGTTTATGAATAAAGTTATTGTTTTGTTTATCAATAAAAATCATTTCTGAAGTACATTGACGAAATAAACATTCATGTAAAAGTTTTTTCAACAGGATTCAGATGCTTAATTAGTCCATTTGCTATTTTAAATGGATAAGTGTTTAGAATTGGGTTACACAAGAACTTGCAACAGTTCTGTATACCAGTCTGTCTACCTTACTTTTAGACAGGTATCTTACTTTGTCTACCTTACTTTTAGACAGGTATCTTACTTTGAGAACTTTTTGTAATACATAAATATTTCACACACTATATAAATTGTACTATCTGTTAACCCTGGATTAAATTACAAGATTGATTTTAATTGCGAGATATGACTTGGTTATAGTCAATATTGAGTAGCAAGCTTTAAGGAAAATCTGCAAATTGCATACGGGATTAGATGATATAATTTGAGATGAACTGTTGTGCAATGATTGATCGCCAATAACTATTAACAACTTTGTCACCTTTTGTTTCTCACTGGACCTGTCAGATAGTCAGTACCATCATGGGAGAACTGAGAAAGTTCACCATCACGGGAACAGATGGTAAGGACAGAAAGTTTTACCGAATGTCACCTTGTATGCAGATTAAATTGAATGTCATCCACGTTTAAATTTATCCATTTCTATTGTCAGTGAAAACAATTAGATATTGATGTTCTTCTGCTTGATTAGCCACAAATCATTATATTATAAAGGTTGGATAATCATAAGCATTTATTATGAAGTGTTTGCAATAACAATTTATCTGTCTTTACCAAACATGTGGATGATGTAACTTGGATAGGTTGACACCAAATGCTGTCCATAGTATATACAATTTGGTAAATAAGATGACACTTACTCCTGTTCATACCCACAACTTGATGGAAGAATTTTGACACTTAATGTTGTCCATAGTATTTGGTAACTGATTGTTTCTTTAAGCTGCTCTCATTGAAATGTCAGTACATATTTCTTCTAAGAAGTTTGGTTCAGTTATTTTCTATACAACATTTTTTTATTTCCAACAAATTTCCCATTGAAAGTTTATGTGAAGGGGTTAAGCTTTTATAAAAATTGCTGATGTAGAAGAAGGCCATTACTTCATCACTATCATAGTGTTCTTATTGTCCGAAAAATATCCTTTGTGTTATTTTTTTCTCTGAAAACTCCCAAACCAATATAGTGATGGATCCTTAATAACAAAGTGTCGCAAACTAATAGTAATTTAAGTGATAGTTTTTGAACTGATCCAATCACACGATTCCCTGATGACATAAAGTTGAAGATGAGCTACTATTAAATAAAAAGGCACAATTTCTAATGATGGAAAAAGTTATAGATGATTGATGAGGGACCAAGTGTCTGAGCCCGTTCTAAACATAACAAGTTCAATGGTTCATCTGTTAATGATTTTAGGGTGATCTCCATGCATTAACTTATTGCTACATACTCTAATTTCATATACTATCTACTGTAAATTAGTTTTGTGTTTCTGGCCAGTGAGCAATTAAAGTTCCATTTAGTATTTGTCTTCAAAGTCCTCGACTAAAGTCTGAAGGAAATATTTATTTTCAGAATGGGTGAAAATATATTTGAAGTCTCTCTATAAATCAAAGTTGACATCACCCCTTATCCAAAAGTGCATTTACATAAAGTGATTGTATATATGTTGATAAATTCCAATATTTGCTTTTTACATGCACGGAATTAGGGTTGGAGAGTTTTGAATTTAAAAGTTTTCATTTGGAGTGGGCTTGTCTGTCAAAACAAGCTTTTTATGCTAATTTGATAAAAATGATAAATTTGACTGTTTATAAACTAAAGATTAAGCTGGTAAGAGCACACAGTGTTTGTTTACATTAGCTAGGAGGGTCCCAGTAGGTGATTCATGTTCTGGTATCCTGTTGTATTTGTTACCTTTATTTCTGGTTAATTATCTCCTCCTTAATACAATCTCTTTGTAATTAATGTAATGGGTTGTGGACAAACTAATCTGGTCTATAAATAAACCTTATCAGCTGATGAATGTTGGTCAGTATGGATTGACCAGCTGAGCAGGCTGAGATACAGATGGTCATCTGTGATGTTTTTGTGTCTGGGTTGAGGATTAATTATTCAAACAAACAATTAATTACTGGGATCATTCTTCTATTAATGCAACTCTTTCAGAAGTCTTTAAGTTATTATTAATTATTACTACAATCCACAAATGCTTCCCTGTTGGGGTACTGAGACTGCTTGCACAAAACATTGCCTCTTATTTTGAGAATATGCAATACTGAATCCTGGGAAGAACATCTGCATCATTTAAATGTTTAAACCTTTAGCATTATCGGCAACTGAATCTGTATTTTACTCAATGATGCTTTTAACTCTTCAAAATTAGTTATCCTATAATTACAATTATTGTTTGCTAAAAATCAAACTTCAGATCATTTTCATTTAACAATTATTTGCATAAATGAATTAAAAAAGTTAATGTTACATTAGCAGCCTTTGCTAATGGTGTCTGATGCATTCAAATTGCCTTTTAACAATGAACTTGTTAATGATTCAGTGAATATTTTAAATGTATAATTTTCAACAACTGGAAGATAGGATATGAGGTTAGATGTGCATGATTAGATCTCATGTAAGTTAGGTCCTGCTGCTCTTTCAATTTCTAACTGGTAGTTAGTTATAAAATGCTATAGCTATTTCTATTTAGGACTCTGACTCTGTCAGCAAGGGATGTTATCTTTCTGCTATCTTCATCTTGTGGGGCACCCATCCTAAATGCAGCCTTACCACGCTGAAATACAGAGTTTCTGTATTCTACTCTTCTCTGAAAAAGAAGCCTTTCCATGCTGAATGTAGAGTCTCTGACTCTCCTCTAATAAAAATAACATTTTGAGTTATGTTTTATCCTTGACATCATTGTCAAGTTTGATGGTAGTTGTCATCAAATCATACCTTTATAGCAGGTAAAAACACAAAAACTGAAAAAAAATACTTGAAAAAGAAACTTTTTTTTTTGTTTTAACCTTGACTGTGGTCACTGATGTAATGTGTATTTGTTGACATCTGACAGAGTTGACAGTGGTCATTTGTAACTTGTGTATTTGATATGGCTGACCATGGACATGACAACCTCATTTGTCAACCATTTTGGCAGATTACAGTTTGTTAAGTATGTAGATAGATGGAATGATTTACTACGGCCAAACTTTACTTTCAGATGACTTCAGAAGTGGATCCTTCCTAAAATAAAAAAGAGGAATGAAAGATTTCTAACTTTGAAGGCATTGGTCATTTGTAAATTTCTCTCTGTTAATACATGTACTTTGTTGGCAAGTATTCTCAATATATGGAAAAGTCAAAAGTTGAACCAAAAAATAGTCGATCGGCCTATCCCAACCAATAGACGTATTTACACTTGTATGCAAATTTGTCCGCCATTACGTAAAATCACACAGGTTCCCGTAAACTTT
Organism: Mytilus trossulus; assembly: GCF_036588685.1. NCBI lineage: Eukaryota > Metazoa > Mollusca > Bivalvia > Mytilida > Mytilidae > Mytilus > Mytilus trossulus. Next base: position 80,050,959 of record NC_086379.1, read on the forward strand.
GACATCATAATTTAGAATATTTGACGTCACAATTTAAAAGTGTTTGTTGCTCGACGTCAAAAGGTGATTTGGAGTAGATCTAAGGTCATTCGGAGGCAAGATTCAGCTAAATACCAAAAGTGTAAATATGTTTATAGAATGGTCTATAAACAAAATAAAGCGGGTGCATTTTGTTTTTATGGTATTAGTTGCAGATTCAAGCATTTAATAATCTGTATGTAAAAAGCACCTTTAACCATTTTATCCTAATGCATGTAACCAATCAATGATTTGTTATGTCAAACTTTCCATTATATTAAACTAATACCAGGACATACATCATCATAAGATAGGTAGACATCTGAATTGAACATCTTCATTATAAGTACCTAAGTAATACAGGTGGCAGGTTGTTATCTGGTGTCATCTCTCTTACCTGGACGAAACTTACCTGCACAGGTGTGCAATATCTACCCATCTCTTCCCACCAACCTTACTTATCTTATCTCTAAGTTCATTAATTAACCATTCATTGTATTTAATTATCTACAAACATTTAAATTAGGAGTAAATTAAGTTATGTTGACTTGGGACCTATATACCTGATTGCTTTTGCATAATGAGGGAATAATCATTGTTTATATATTGGATTTCATGTATATCTAATATGTACACTGTGAAAAAGGTGTATTTTAGTGTGATAAATATATCATATAAGCTGTCGAAAGTTGCCTTTCTACTTTATCAAGATATGACTATTTAAAACTGAGTAGAGGGGATGGGGGTAATGGGCATTACAGGACGATATATATATATGCTCTCAGGAGACATATTTATGTTGGTCAAGTTGTCTTTTTTCCCTGATTTGCTGTCCTATTAAATTTTACCTGACTAATGTCTTTACATACATTGAAATTATTTTAAAAGTTGGAGGAAAATATTCTTGAATTCTTCATGCGTTGATGCAGTTTCAGTTGAAATTTAACAAGAATGAGATATCAAGGGGTCTAGATGAATATTTGATTTAGGTAATTAGGTCATGTCAGTTGATGAAAAGTCTTTAGGGCAACAAGTGCCCTTCACTATATGGTATGTTGCTATAAAGGAACTTTAGCAGTACCTCTGGAATATGATCTAAGTGACGCCAAGAAAAAATAAGTTGGAAAAGCCTTAAGAAACAGTTTGTTGGCAAGCACATTAATACCATAAATGCTTGTGAAAGGAAAACACTATCTTATAAGAAAATTGGATTGTTATAGTGACATGATCCTAAAGACTTGATGATAGTGAAAGATAAAAGAGTAACTAAAACTTGGGGATTAAATGACATTTGTTTTGCCCTGTCAGCATGACACAGTTATATTTAGATAGGGGGTTTTGACCACCTGGACACAGGAATGTGACCATCAATAAACATTAGTGTGATAAATATTCAAATTGAACTGTTTATTCAATAAATGTATTGTTTACATCTAAGTAATTGAGTATGTAATAGATAATTATAGTCATGTATGCATGAAAAGCGCATAACTGTTAAATTTGAAGGAGAACATTAGGTGCCAATAGTTCTTGGAACAAAATAGGGGAAATTACATTGAAATTAGCATGGCATTAAGTTGGACATGCTCTGAAAAAGATTCAAAGACTTTATCATTATTTTTATAGATATTGAAGAAAATTTCCTATTTATAAATCCCTACTGGACTTTATTTATGAAGTCTTTGGAATAAGATCTTCAATCTCTATGGGTTTGAATACTGTTACTTTAAACAAATGATGTCTAAGGGTATGGTATTGTAGTCATCAGGTCAGTGTTATTTTGAAACTACAAGTCAAAGAGTGGGGGAGAGATCTTTACTATATGAATTTAAGGATTTACAAGATATAAGCAATTAGTTGATGATTAAGAGTGCACAACATATGTTGAGTTCATACTATTGGAGAATGTATTGGCAGTTGTATAAATCTGTAACCCTGATCAGAATAAACATGACTCTATAGCATTATCATACACCAGGCAAAGTTTACTTAGTAGAATTTCTTTAGGTCGAGTGTGTTTTCGTTATTCCAAACTTAATTGTTTTACAAAACATTCCACAAACATATTGGAAATTGATGTTCAATGTAGAATTTTACTGTGGAAGATTTCTCAATGCTTTGATTACAGTATGTAATTCAAATAGAGGTTTCAGATGCCTTAATTCTTTGTAGTTTGCTGTCCCGTAGGACTCAGTAATTGCCATATTTCAGTAAAGCATGATAAGTTGTGCCGAGGGATTAATGGGAGACAACAAGGTTCTGGTTTTGCCATTTTGTACAATATCTGCCTACGTTAGCATACTATATCTACCAATATCGCTGCAATTTGTCAGAAAATATTGTGTAAATTTGATATAAAAGCAGATATAATACTCCAAGAAGGTTGGGATTCCCTGACTTGACTGATTTAGTGCTTTATTTCTTATGTCACAGCCACTCTAGGGAATGGTCATATTTACACATTAAGTAAACTAATCTTTATTTCATCATGTTATGAGTTCATTTGAACAAAAATATTATATATTGGAAAATTGCTTGAAAGATAATATTCTGAAGTAAGCAAGGTCTCTAACTATGTGAAAAATCTAACTCTTTTGTTTTTTTTACAGTAAGATAATCTTGCTTATTACCTTTTATAATGGTAAAACTTATGTATTAGTTACAGTTAAAATAGTCATTGTGTCTACAAACAAAAGTTGTTAGGTCTTAAAGTGGGAAGAGTTTACCACTGACTGTTAGCTGACTGGGTCCCTGTTGGCTGTTACTGTAGTCAATTTAAGTACTAGTGTTTGATATATTTTGGTACATACTAGTAAGGTCAGAATTTACCCTGCATCAATGGTTGTTAGACATATTTACAATACATTCCACGCCAATTGACACTAAAGTCACAAATCAAAATACATCTGGACAAAAATCAGACATTGAAGACAATGGGTTAGTGTTTTAGAGTTGGAACTCTTGGCTTTATGGTATTGTGATAAGGTAATATCTAGAATGATGTAGCAATTCAAAATGTCTGATTGCAATTTAAATTTGAAGACAATGTTCAATCTGACAGGCTGACAATGACTTGTAAAATGTCACAAATACATTTACATAACATCTACATTTGTACATATAACCATGCTTCTGTCAAAACTATTTGTTTATAAAAATTCCAGATTTGGGTTTATAAGATTTGTTTCTTCAAACCTACAGATGGCCAAACTGAATAGGCATTATATTGATAAGGTTATAAAGGTCAAACTGAAATCTTATAACACTTGATGATGTGTTACAAATATTCAGTGGTTTTGGTCAAAGGACTTTAAATGTTGACTGCCTAAGGAATTGATAGGGGGTAGATTCCATTGAGGAATAGAACAAACGATACAGCCATGTAACTATTAGGGATTCTCTTTGATGTTTTTATGGTTAATTTAAGCAGATTTACATACTAAAATATATTCAGATACATGTGGTAGTCAGGCTTAACATTAATGAAAAACATGTGCTTTAATATCAGTTTAATATACAATTTATTCGCCCAGAACATATCTAGGTAATATAAAGATATTTTACAATGGATATGTAATAGGTTTTGTCCATAACTGTTAACTCGGTGCTGCCAGTAAATAAGCGCTGTAATTGAAGGGAGGTTTGTGTTAGATATGAACAAGATGGCACAAGTCGAGAATGATACAGCACCTTGGTCACACTGGACAACAACTAAGGGTGCAGATTTGATCTTTTGATACAACATTAAGTTTGATAAACTAGGATAATAAGGCCATGTTATCTTTTTATAACCACAAAAAGTTCAAGGCTGCATGTAATACTTTTTTAATTCCTTTCTCATGATAAGAAACAGTTAAAATCTTTGCCATTTTTTTTTCTTCTGTGAAATATAACAAATGTAATCATTTCTGTCAAACCAGCAGGGTCTTCATTAAGACACAGCCTCCAACTTGTAGAGGATAAAATCTTTGAAATTAGGTATTATTTAGAAACATTGTATCCCATCATGATCCTATGTTGATCTGTCAAAATTTGACAAACTGTCATTAGATTTAGTTGTTTCTGGTGTTATGCTAACTTCAGCCCTCATATCATCTAAATTGAATTTCCTTGTATACTTAGCATTTGTTTCCACTTTGTGAAGGACTCTATTGGATTGTTTCTGTTGCATTTCTATAAATATTTCTGTGAATTCTTTGGAACTTTGCTAAAAAATATATACTATTTAGCAATGCAATTAAGATACAAAAATCTACCTATAAATATTTATTGCAAACATTTTTTTTCTAATGGGGGTCTGAACTCTTGTCTACTGGCAACAAGTGATTATCTGCTTGATTGTAAGGAAGTATAATAGTAACCTCTGATGGAAACTTGAATTATAGCTGTAAATTATAAAAATGGTCATATTTTTACAGGGTATTTGTGAGGACTATTGAGAATTTCGTTTTTTAACAAATTATGTCGGTGTTGAACACCACTTGCCTCTTGATTCTCTTTTATTTTAGAATTTAACTGTTTTGTAACCTTAAACTTAATTTAATGGTCTGCTGACAATTACCTCAGTATAAGATTACCCATAATTCCAATCTGCTAGGAGATATAGTCTGCTTCAAAGCAGGGAAGCTATAATTTATCTTGCCTGTCAACATATTTGAATAACCATATTGTTTTTGATATTTTATATTGAAGTAATGAAACTTATATTCAAATTACCTGTTGAAAAAAACTCATTTATAAAGGTAAAGGTAGATAATTGATGATGGTTGAAATTGTTACAGATAATCTATGTATAAAAGGAAATGTGGAGTTTAGGTCATGAGACAGCAACCCAATAAAAATACAACAATAGGAATTTACAGGTCTAAAAATAGTCTTTTAAACAAAAGGCACTTTTTGATATGGAAAATGATTATGAAAGATGATTGCCAGATTAAAATGTAAATTAAGATAAAAGTTTGTATGAACTTAATGTGAAATATCTTTTGGGGGGTTCTCTAACTCGGAATTTTGCAACAAATCATAATTATATGGATAATGAGAACTAAGTTTGTTGTGTTGTTGTACAAGTAATAACTTCAGAATACAAAACTTTCACTTTTTCATAGGTAAAGACTTTCTTCTGCTTCAGATAATGGGAAAATGCCATTTAAACTAACAAACAATTAAATTTAATGAGAATTTTACAACATTTTTATGTTTCTACATAATGGATGAGTATTCTTTAGATAACCAAATGGAATCTTAAGAAAGTTGAAAATTAGATACATCTAAGTAACATAAAAAAATTATTAAAAGGAATAAACTGCATAACTATCAGCGATATAGAGTGGGCTAGGACAGTACTTGGATATAGTATGTCAACTTACAAATCAACTTGTAATTTGATGAATAATTTTAAGTTGCGTGCAAGCCAAAAATTTGAGTGGTAAATTTTAAAATGTTTGTGCCTTGAATAATTGGAGATCCCAATCTCGCCAAACACCTCTTCTTAACACAAAAGCAAAGTGGGTCAGACTTTTGTTAGCCATATAAAAGTGGTGTAAAGCTTGTTCAAATCTCTGATTGACTTTTGACAGTAGATAGGATCGTAGCTATTGTTTTCAGTTCACAATTTTAAATAAATTTGACAGTTACAAGTTGAATAGTTAGACAGATCTATGACTTATTAAAGAATTATATATATATTTCATTACTTTTTGGAAGTAATTAATAAACCAAGAATGTGAAAAGACATTGGAATAGTAATGATAACAGTGTCAAAATGAAATATTTATTTCAGAGATTGTCTCAATTTTAAACAGTTCTTTGTATATAGTTTTAGGCGTTGTCATTGTATATTTTAAATTCATAACCAATAAATTTGTAAATCACTCTTTCACTTAAAGTTTGTGAAGGTTGGTGATCAGCCGATATCCACACACCTTAATATATTACTTTTTTACACAAATTTACTTGGAAGTTATATCATTAGTATTTTTAATACCTTCATATTTCCTCTTTGGTTTCATGAACCTTCAGGAATTATAGGGAAGGGATTCTCGGTCATGTTTTCATACAAAATTTTATCTTTAAACGATAAAGGGCAAAGGTTTCAATTTGTTTCTAAGTAAGTGCCGTTTAAAATGTTTACATCTGTCCAGAGGACTTTTATTACACATATAATGCCAGCCAATTTTGAAGTTTCACCATTGATTTGTAGTATCTAAGAGATAAGGGGAGATAATTTATGGTACCATTTATTGACTTATTTTATTACCAATATATATAACTACAGGTCTATAAATTTTTTCCTCAAAACATTAGGTAAACAAGGTCTCCTTAATGTTACATATTAAAATCTAATATCAAACAATGAGTGCTTTCTAATCACTTTCTGATATCTAAGCCACATGGCAGTAAAAGGAAGATTTCTTGAAAGCATTTTTCGTAAATTGAGGTCTTTATTAGTTTATGATAAATTACACCTGAACAAACACTAAGGAATATGAACGAACTGTCATAAAATTTATGATTATTACCTTTATAATACTTATTGTATAAATTACTAAAATGTTTATGAATTGGTATGTAAGTTATGAATCGTATCATTTTAGTCTTAAGAATACAATATTTTTGTGTGGTCATGAGTTTTTCTGCTTTCTCATATATGACGGGGTCACCAAAGAGCAAGGGCAATTTGATATTATGGTCAGCACATTAACCCAGGTTGTTGACAGAATTGATAGGATTGTTCCTTCTGATAGGGATCAAATACTGAAAGCCAATCTGACAAGTTATTGTACTGTGAATCATTAAAACCCCCCTAATACCATTGGCCACAGCAAATGTTATAGCTATATAATAATTATACATGTTCACCTGACAGAGCATCATCTCACAAACACCTGCTTGACCAATGTTATCTGTCCATCTTGGCGGAAACTCAGTGCTTCAAATATATATTCATTTATAGAATTTAAAACATTTGTTAAAAAGAGTTGGAAAAACCCTGCTAGATTGGATAGCATTTAAATATTATAAAACAGGATCTTGAGTTTTGACATAATAAAGCTAGTGTTAGAGTCTTAGAGAGTGTATTATGATCTTATCTGAATATTTCTGTCATCATGTAACTGGTAAGATGTTTTCTAGGTTTTATAAGTGGTATTTATAAAAATAACCAATAGATTTCAAAATAAAATTTCATGGAACCAAAATTGCTTAATTGAGTTGTAAATTATTGAAAAGATATTTATTAATAGACTTGTTAGTAGTCCTGTTTTGAAAGGGAGATAACTTGTCATTAACCATTCCCTTTGAATTTATAGAAGAAGAAAAAAAGAAATTAAGCTGTCATTAGATTGAGTATGTAAATTGCACAGTATCTAAAAGGCAATGGCTATTATTTATTGAAAAGATTTTAATTGCCATATTAAAAACGGTGAAAAATAAACAGAAAAGGATGCAATATATCGATTGTTAGGACAATATTATTGGTTAGAAGGATGATTTACTACAAACATTAGGAGTATAAATGAAAAGTTTTTGATAGTAATGTGATAATTAATGAGTAATATTGTGTCAGGGGAATAATTAATTTTCTACCTTCACATGGAAGTTAAACATTAGAAGTTGACTGTGATTAAAGGCAGGATTTCAATAACAAGACTGTGATTAAAGGCAGAATTTCAATAACTACCATGATGGATAGGAGCAGTTATTACAACTTTGGAGATTGGTAGTACAATGTGAAATGGTGGAGAAATAAAGGAAATTGAATTGGTCCCATGAAATTAAAAAGTTATATAAATATTAGACCGTCCTTAATGGACCTATAAAAGGCATCTGAAACAATAAGGAAAAGTTTAAAATTGATTTGTATCATGATTGAAATGGAAATGAAGGGTATTTATTTCTAAAGGGATCAATATACATGGAAAACAGTTTTCTAAAATGAAAAACAGTTTGGGGTTGTCAGCAGGAAGCAGATGGGAAGTTTGAGTTATCACGACCATCCATTCTGTATTAACCATGCAGTAGAAACTATAAAAAGATGAAATTGGCAAACTATTTGAAAAACAGGTGTAAAATTTTAAAATTAATTCAAATAAATTTTGTCAGTTTCTCAGTGAAATAGACCTTTGAACTGACATTCTCATAAAACTAAAATTATAAATCTCTTTACAAAGATAGGAATAAAACTAAAAATACAAATCTCTTTTGAAAGATAGGAGGAATAAGACTCTGACAATTCAGCTGTTTGATTCTGTTCTTCACCAGAAGTTAAAATGGACTATAAATTCTTATCGCAGTAGGATAGCATTGTTAAAGCCATAACTTGTATACCTACATTTTTTAGTCTTAGACATGACATCTTTATGGTTTCATATACATCATTTCAAGAATTAACAAAAATCCTGTTTTTATTGGTCAATAATATTTATTGCTGTACCTGATGAAGATAAAAAGTTTATTTTTTATCCAGCAAGTTGAATACTAAAATGGCATGTTAAATTTTTGCCTAGTGATCACTCACTGTCAAATTATATTAAACATTTTTGTGTTAACTAATTAAAAGTGACAGAAAATAGTCCTGCATTTCCTTTTCTTATTAACAAAAGTCAATGAATGGCTCAAGCAGTACCAAAAGATACTTTTTATTCATTCAATAGATTACTCCGAGCTGCTCCTTTTCAGACAAACAAAAGACATTTAGGAGTAAGAGTAAAGAACAAGGCTGGCTCAGAATCAAAATGATGAATCTGAGAAGTTGATAATGTCATCCTAAAAGCATTAGCTACCTTTTGAGCTATCACATTAAAAAGTCTGTCTAGCTCAAAACAGGGTAAATGCAAATCTGAGTAACATTGTTCTTAAAATATATTATATTTTCCACTGGACATTCATCAACCTGAATCAACTTATACTTTTTCTCTCAGAAATCACTATAATAAATCCCTCTCTGAAATATGCTATAATAATAGCCCTGGAACAGACACTTTAATAAAGTTAAAACTTTCTGATTATTTTACTCATTTTTAGAGAATTTTATAGATCTGACTTCCCTAATCATTAAAATAAGGTGAGGTGTATTCTTTCAAAGGTGTTGAAATGTAAATGAAATGCATGGTCTGCCCTCCAATGTGGAAGTTTTTTCTTTGGCAATATGATCTTTCGTTTTACAATCCTGGCAACAAGGTTTGCTTGTAATGATTTAATAAATCATTAATTTTTCATCAGACATTATTTGTAGTGAAGCACATGTTCTCAGTGTTAATTTAAGGTGTAAAAATAACATGCTACAACAACTTTGGTATAGAGTGCAGTACTTTTTAATGATTCAATCAATCTTTTGAAATCAGAAAGTGAAATCATTGATGACAATGGGAGATAACTCTCCTATTTTGATGACATATGAAGAGATTAGCCAGTCATCTGTTGCATGATATTACAAAACCATCTGCTGAATAGGAAAAGGTGCCAAAATATTTCATACTTTAAATCTTGATTTAAAGAATGAAATCAATAAAACAACAGAAAAATGATTTTTATCATAAACACATTTTCACTGAAACCGGGGCAATCTGAAAATTCTAAGCAGCTTTAATTTATTTATTTTGAAAAAATATCATACTCAAAAAGTGCTTTCTAACCAATTTTGCAGTTCTGATTGACTAAATTTGATCTATATTTGATTTGAAAATGCAAGTTTTTCAAATGATATAATAATGATTGGTAAAGATACCAAAAAAATGATTTTTTGTCGTTGCCTTTGAAATGTTAGTTCTGCAGGTAACTCTTCTGAAAATGATATTTAAGTAGTTAAAAAATGTTTCATAATAGCATTACAGAGGTTATAATTCAGAACTGATTGGACATCATGATTACATGGCAAGTTAGAAAGGAAAAGCTGGAGCTAATAATTGATTTTACAGTGTTCATTTGTCAATGACATAGGGGGCATGTGTAAATCATTATTTTGACTGCTGTGTTTTGGACAGGGGTTAAACCAACCAGAAAGGCATTCCATTAAAAATATCTTGTGAATGAAATATTTTCCACATTAAAGGTCATTATCATGAAGGCTTTCATAACATACTTTTCTCCCAGAAAGTTTTCTGAAATGGTGGACTTTTTATGGTCAATTGAGGAAATAATGACTTCGCAGTGTATTCATGTTTTACGTATGCTAAGATAATTTCACCTTGCTGATTGATCAAATTTAAGAAGCATGTTAGCAAGCCATTATCTTATGAATGTGTATCTAACAGTCATGTGAGGCTGTCATTTCTGAGGTTGTGAGCTTGAACCTTGCTTGTAAGGAGGTGTTTACTTCTGTAGTATTACCTATTTTCCTGCTGAAGGTCATGGTTTCTCTGCAAACTCCTGCTAACTCAACCAATAAAAGCTAGCCGCTACAATTTAGCCATGGTTGTTGAAAGCAGTATTGAACACGAATGTAGATGTAGATACAAACATGACCGAATCCAAACATGAACATTAGGAAGTATGGAAGGGGTTGTTTTTGAATGGCTACGTTCATGCATCTCATTAATGCCTTTCATTTGACATTGGAATATTATATTTGTTCTCATCAACAAAAAGCAATGTAGTTTTGATTAGTCTTCACAAAGACTATGATGATTTTGTGTGTATTATATAATCCCTTGTCTTCCTGCTGATACTAATATATACTACCTAGAAAAGTGTTTCCTGTCAAATTGAAGATACATTAATTTTCTTAAATGTAACCTCACTGATCCATTAAAAGTTACTAGTTGTATGACGCAAAGCAGATGGCACAAACACAGTCAAAATACTCAAGGAACAAATTGCATTAAGATTCTCACTGTTCTGTTCAATTTTTCTTCAAACTATTGGCAAGTTATGAGTTTTTTCATCATACTTATTATGTATGCACATATAGCTAAAGATAAATGCAGTTTCCATTTTTTTGCCATCATGCAGCAGCTGCGAGAATGCCGATATATACTATAAAGGAATGATAAATCGGCTTTTTGCAAGGTGAAACAAACTGCTTCAAACATCATTGCAGGCTATAAATAATCTCTGTGGGGGCAAAGATACAAACTATCAAAACTAATAAATTATTAATTTATTTTCCAAAAAAATCAGGAGTGTTTTTTAAAGAGCAATTGATTATTTTTGCCATGGAAAAGACAAATCCTACAGTTTTCCTAAAACTATTGTACTAAAAGTTAATAATCTCCCGATATTATTTATGTGCCATATTCAAGATGAAATTTATCAATATTATGATATTTTTAAGATTTCTATAAAGACAGTGATAATTGTTTTGATAAAAGTTATATAAACAGTTTTTTTTATCAACATATAAATGCTTGTAGGTTATCTAAATTGCTTTCTTTCTTCTAAATTAAAAACTGCAGAACTCAGCAGGTTTTATTTGCACTTGCATAAATAATAAGTTTCTTTCATACAATTGAGTGCACTGCAAGCATAAGTTCTCATTAAAAAATCTCTTAGGGTTTATAATTCTATTTCTTCATCAGCTTCAGAGGCTGCTTAGGGTCTTTCCAGTATGCCATGGGTTATTCTATGATTTTTATGCAAGTTTTTTGTCTCTTATGTGATTATACTTTTGAAATTCTTGTTCTTGTTGAACTGATACAATTCTATAAAGAGGATGTATAAAAAATAATGTTATTTTTTATTGGGGAAGATTTTGTAAAATTTTGTAGTTGGCCTTGATTTAGACTATGATTTAGTGTAAAAAAAAAGAAAAAAAGAAGGAATATTTTGATTTTTAAAAAAAGTTTTTCCAATTTTAAATTCATTTTCTGACCATCCAGCGCCACACTTAACTTGTATACGGAAGTGCTTAGCACAACACACAGCATAACTGTCATTGTATGCATACTTAAGACAGTAATTGATCCATATCAGATTTTCTAATTCATCTGCAATGTATCCATTGGTACAACTTATGTTCCATTGAATCCCATCTGTATTATGTTTGTAATACAAAAACAAAAATAAAACCGATATCCTTGTGTTTGGCCTAAAATCAGCAAGCATTCTAGTCACAGCTAGATAGCTGTTCCTCATTATAGTGTTCATTTAATGTAGAATTAAAGCATAATATTGTGTAAATTTATCATTAGTACAATTAACTACAAATAGTTTGTATCTAAGGCAAACTTATTATTTAACCATCTGGTGTTGATACATGTAGATAGAAGGGGGTGTTAAAGGGAGGGTTTTGATGGTGGGTTAATGTATTTGAAATTGCGTTGCCACCCAATTTATCATTTTGTATTAGCTGATAAAATATGCTTTCACTTCTGATAACTCTTTAATCATATTTGATGATTTATGTCTGGTGTAAAACTAAAAAGGTAAAATGCACAAATTTACCATAGGCATACTGTGATTTAGGAAAGTTGTCAGGTTTAATTTAAGAGGCTGGTAAAGGGGGAGGGGACTTGGTCTGAACCACGGAAATACATGAAATACAAATCACAAAAACTTTGCATGGAAAATAAAAATTGAGAAAAACAAGGTACGAGAAATAAAATAGTAATTATTAAGGAAAAAATGTTAAACTTTAGACTGACTCTAATCAGGGGTAATATTGATGGATAATCTCACTTGAATGTGCAATGCAATCTATTGAGAGAATGGGTAAATGATGGACTAATACTGATTCTTTAATTATTATACAGTTCAGAGATATGTGAACAGTAGTGTCTACTTTTGTTTTTGTCATCAGTCAAGTTATGAATGCTGGCAATACACAAAAGATACTTTACCTAGAGATTAATTAGCAGTAAAAGAAAACATCTCTCATTTTGTTGGAGTGCTCGTAACAATTAGGGTTGTATTTTTTTTTATCCCCGTGTTATATCATTTCTATATCTCCTATTGCAAACAGAATAACTCTTCTGTGAGAAGGTGCATAGTTAAATACTGCCAGGAATCATGGGAAGAAAAAAAGTTGATGAATTGTAATCTATCAGATTGTTTGTGTTACGTAAAGCTGTAATTGTTATAAACTGAGTGAGAATAGCTTCGTAGCAAGATGTTTTGTATTTTGTAGAGTTGTAAACATGGAAGTTTACTATTATACTTCTATCATGGGCTTGATGCAGGAGAAAATATTGGCAATGGTTCATGTTTTAATAGGCATACAAAACTAGCTTTGTTAAAGAAACTAATTATAAAAGTTGGAAAGGGATGAATTAAAAAGTTTACAAATTAAAAGGATTTTATTTGGCAGGATTTTTTTAGGATTTATGTTTATGAGTATTTTTAAATTGTAGTATTATGAAAATAAAAACCATAATTGCAGTTCAAAGTTTGCAAATACATGTCAATTATAGGTTCAGACCAAAAATTCATAATTTCTCAATACTGCTTAAATTGTTGAATACAAATAGGACTAAATGTTAACATCCTTCAATGAAAGAGCCTCTCTCGTACATCTGAAAGTTGCTTATATATTTTACATTTTGTTTCCAGTTTGCAATTGATATTGAACTTTTTTATTTATAGTCTACATTTTCCTATATTTTCAGATCTTCTACAAACTGCACTTCTAAGTAATGCTGGAGACTCAAGAACACCAGTATTTATAGAAGAACCAAAAGATCATTACTATATCGTCAAAAATTTACCCATAATTATAGAGTGTAGAGCTATAAATGTAGTACGGATAGGTTATAGATGTGCTGGGCAATGGCAATTACATGAGCGAAAACGGGAAGAAGTTGATCAAAAGTCTGGAGTCAAAGTTGTGATATCAACATTAGAAGTAACGAGAGATGAGGTGAAAGAATATTATGGCGGCAATGATTTCTGGTGTGAATGTCATGGTTACTCAACACCTAAAATGTTAGAGGAAGAGGGAGCCATTGTCAGCAGCAGAGGGACAGTGGAAGTTGCATGTAAGTAGTTCAAAGGGATATAACTCTTGTATAGACCTTCCTAGGCTACAGAGCATTTGGTCACACATGTTACATGTTTTCAAAGATGACTTAAATCAATTGTCCATATTTTTCACTGGGATTAGTTAAGCATTGTCCCCATTCAGACAAAGTTATTGTTTGGTCTGATCTAGCAGATGGTATTTATTGTTATGAAATGACAGTGAAACATTAAAAATAATAATCCTAATAGTGTAATTACTTTTAAATCACCATAATTTGATTTTTACAGATTTATCAAATATGTATATCTGTAAAAATAATGAAATTTATTGTACAATCCACGACAAGTTGTCTCCATTCTAACAGGATTGTAGGAAGTGTGTCCCGACTGTTAGGTATTGCTGCTGGCCATAAGGGGACATAACTCCAGTCTATGTTTGATTGATTGATTTGTTCACATGGTGGTATGTTCCCTGTAGATATTACAAGTCAAATTGTCACATATCTACATATATAATTATTAGTAATCACCCAGATTGAAGCCCTTTACTAAAAATATATTTTTTATGAAACATAAATGTTCTTTATTGCTAACATTCTTAGAAATAATTATTAATCAAAAGTTTTTTGTTGTTGGCAAGAAACTCAGAATGTGTATCAAAAAGCTAAGATATGTTTCTTTTGGAAATTATGTATGTGTTAACCGAAAGCTGTCCCCCCACCTATCATAAACTATCTGATGATTCATTGGGCTGTAAGAATTTAATTTGTTATTAGTTTTATGTATGATAAGCACAAGTTACTTAGATTGATGTAAAAATGAAAACTTAGATAATCGTTTGATAAAAACTAGTCCCACTTGCCTATATGTGTAGCCGACCAAGTTTGAAATTTACATATTTCCGTTTTTAATTAAATCTCTATAGTCAAACCTTACATATTATTTGAGTACAGGGTGAAATCATCTATAAAAATGGCACAAGTTGTAAACATTAATATGTCAATGTTTAAATATGATTGATGGGTGAATTATCGTTACATGTAAAAATTGTCAGGTTAGGGTATATGTTGTCGAAAATGACATTACAAATTAACTTCTTTATCTTTATACTTAGTATTTGGTATGCATGATATTTACACCAATAGTCGCGTTTCTTGTGTAAAGATTGAAGTACCTGTCGTTTTCATCTTCAATGTCTATGAATACATTTGCATAAGTTTGGAAACTTGTCAGAATTTTATTTTTCTCATCAGTTTTAGAGTTAAATAATCTAATTCTGAAATAAAAATTAATGAAAAGTAATAAAATCTGTTTTTTTAAACTCTTTGAGCAAATAAATAAAAATGAATTTCTTGCAGACACAATAAAAATCTAAATGAATTAAACATCTACTGCATTGCACCACTTTCAAAATATTTACATGAAAGTAAAAGAATTCAGTGAATTTGCCAAACCATTTCTAAATGTATCATAACATTATAGTTTTGGCATCATTTTAATACAAGAAGATTTAGTTTATAAATGTCAACTGCTTTTTCTCAGCATCTTTGAAAAAGATCCAACAAAAAAGTCAATTAAGGTTTAAATTATTAATTTAAATGAGTGTTGAGAGAGGTTTTTAGTGGATTCTTTAGATAGGTTTTAAGGAAATATATTAATGTTCATTGCAAACATCTTTCTGTGAAAGTTGTTATCTAATAAACCAGAAAAAATGTCTGTGTATGCATCACAAGTAATTGTGTAATAGATATAAAAGCACTAAGAAACAGACATAAGGGTGTAAGAAGACAAAATACTCAACAAATTTTACCACATTCATGAGCAGGGAAACTATCATAATGAGCAAAAAAATAGATTAAATCAAACACACATGTGAAACTTTATAACACAGTGAAATAATTCCATTGACTTACTGTTGAAAGAATTTTATAAAGCAATAAGGATTTTGTTTTCATTTGCCTAATCCTGGCAATTGCCGCTCAGGGCCGTAAAACAAAGTCTACATCTGCTATTGGCTTAGTTGGCAAGACCATCAAGTACAAGACTAGCTATCATTTCACAAAGACACTTATGTCCTACCAAAGACTAGCTATCATTTCACAAAGACACTTATGTCCTACCAAAGACTTCCTATCATTTCACAAAGACACTTATGTCCTACCAAAGACTTCCTATCATTTCACAAAGACACTTATGTCCTACCAAAGTCTTTGAAGCCAGTTTCTGCAACATTTCTTTTTATGCTTTACATTCTTTCTGGCATGTATGATGCTGAAGATTTTAATTAAACCAGTAGAATGTTTGTTAAACAATGGGATGACAGACTGACAGACATGATATACACACAGGGTTTGGATTTATAGGTATTGTGGTTTATTTGTGGATCTCTGTTGAAGTAGAACTGTAAATTGTTAGCCATTCCTCCTTACAAACCTACCATGAAGCTATGAATGACATTGAGTTATCATTCTAATCTATCTAAACTAGATACACCCACAAATGCACTGTTCTTTGTACTAGCCATTGTTATCATCAGAACAAGAAATTTTCATTTTGGCTTTTCATTTTGGCAGTAAGGATCTAAAAGCATTTCACTTTGTTCAAAATTTGGCTTTTAGTCAGATGCTGTCAAATCAATAAATTTTGAGAATACCAACTTTCGTTTTCTCAGGGGTTTTGCCACGGTCTGCAAACAAGCCATATTAGACAGCACAAAATCCATGAAAATAGGTGTCCCTTGATTAATAATGAATCCAGAGTTGTCTTTTCTTTGAAAGATGAGGATTATAATGTAAAATTTACATGGATAAGTTACAGTACCATTCAATTATTAAAAAAAACAATTTCAATCCTAAATATGAAAGGAATTTAGTCATCTAAGCGTAAACTTTTAATTATTCAAGGACTAATTAAGTACAAGGCATTGAATAAATCTTTGACAGTTTTATTTGACACATGCAACCTTCATTAATTCATTTCTCAACAATAACTAGACACCATTTTTTGTCTAACCCAATTTATACATCTTAAAAAAAAAATTGAAATATTCAGTGCATCATATATGCAAATGTTCTACATAAACCTTTATAATTTACTTCTATAAATTGTCTTTTGAAGTTGAATTATATTTTATGTGAACTACCGCAGACTTATAAACACGTTTTATGTGATGCAGCTGTTTTTTTTTATTGTTGATCAATAATCGGTTATTTTTATATCTGGATTTCAAGTATCAATAATTCTCGGCTTAACTTCCGTCAAATCATGTAATGTTTTCTGATTTGACGGTACACTGTAATTACACAGTCAATGTAACTACTATTTTCTCTCCTTAAACGCACAAATTAGTGACTACTTAAGATGCGATTGATCCATCTTAAAGATGATTACTTTCAATCAGAGGATTTGTATCAGTCGTTTCCATGCTTTGACAATTGATATAATCACACAGCAAATTTCTGCAAGGTTTCAAAACAAAAAATAATTCTTACTGCAAAATGATGTAAATAGAAAGTTAATTGTCTCAACATTCCTATCCTTAATTCCATTAAAAATTGATGACAATAGTAAATGTTTTTAATCAATTTACCCCCCTTAGTAATTGTGTTCTACTTAAGGCCAACATTAATTGTCACTTGGAATTGATTCCTGGCATGTGGTTCATACAGATACGTTTTCCTAGATTGTGTCTTCGGTGCTAATTCTATTTAAAGGAGAAGGTTTTTCATGGAAACAGGGTTAATCAAATTTATTCCCGAGTTGACAAGATGCTTTTTGTCCATGTGTTGAATATTTGATTCAAAGCAACAAGTTGTTATGATCGATCTATTGATATGCGGAAGGATAAATAGCGGGGGGTGACTATGGTTTGGAATCAACAGATTATTTTCCGTATTTCCATCTCTGCTATAACTTCATTGATTGCGCTGAAGTTTTATATTGAAAACACTGTAAGATACATATCATGTTATAGAAGTCAATATTATATGCTCTTTCAGAGTTCTATTCATATTAAAGGAAAGAGTGTAAAAGACACACAGATATCTGTATAAATTTTCTCTGGTCTTGTCTTTTTTCATTGTTAGCCCTATCATACTACCATTTGTCATAAAATGAGAAGTGTGACCAAGTTTCTTGTACATATGAGTTTGCTGTCTCTTATATATACCAGTTTTATTGAGTGAAATTCTTTTTCTCCTCTGTTTTTAATTTTACATGATCATTTTGTTTCTTTAGCCACTGATTAAGATGAAGTGAGGGAGCTTGAAATCTCAAAAAGTACCAAATTTAATCCTGTCACATGTTTGTTTAACCACCCAAAATCTGGTGGTTGTTAGTTATATCTGAACTTTTTGGTCTTTGGATTCTTTGATGTAAATGGCACATATTTTGATGGTCTGAAGTAAAAAGTGAATCTGACATCACAATAAATCCAACAAAGCCTGTTACATGTGTTATTTCGTAATATCGTGAATATATACAGGATTTTTAAGTACAGTTACTGTCAAGTTCTAAGACACATGCCATTAGCAGCATGTACAATACATCATCTAAAGTGGTAATTTTTTATTTCTTTGCCATTTTTTCTTCTTCATCATTTTTATAACACAGCCTCAGTTACAGAAGTGACTTGCCAGACTTTGTTAGTATACTGCAGATTGACATATTCTCTTGAAATCTATTTCTGGAAATTCTTTCAGATAATGGTTCAAAAAAAGTTTTTCTTATTCATAAACTTATATTGAGTGTGGCAGTGCGTTAATTAGCTATTGGGTCGGTACTTGTACAAGTACTTGGTCTTGAAATTGGTTTTAATTTGACAGAAGTGGCAGTAAAAGTGTGTTCATCCTGTATGCAGGGCTAAAAGCCTGATACTTGTACTTTATCCATTAATATACCTATCATAATCATACTTCTATTAGATATAAATCATTTTCTTAATTAGATGAGCGAACTAAAGTTAAGTTTGTTGCTTATTGAGGGTACGTGCATTAAGCTGGATACACAATTATTTTTCCAGTATTATTGCAAGTAACTCAAACTTCTGAACTTTTAATTTTTATGTCTGATTCTCTTTCAAAAATATTCCTAAAACTGTTTCTTTCAAACATCTATCATTTGAATTTTATATTTTAGATTTGAGGAAAAAATTTGAAAGAGAGCCAATTTCGGTTGGTGCAGAGCTTGGACAAACAGCAGTTTTACAGTGTCTTCCACCAGAGGGAAAGCCTTTACCTGAGGTAAAAATACAAAGCCTTTTGATGAACTTGAATGTGTATGAAGATGAAATTAGTACCGTTACTCCTGCTTGAAATCCTCCAAAACATGATATATTTGAAGACCTTTTAAGCTTCACATAAAGATCTCATTGATATTATTGTTTTTTTTTCACCAACCAAACTGGACGGCATAAATAATATGAAACTTAAAATCCTTGTAAAGTACTGTTAACTTTAAGATATGTTGCTATGTTGAATGTTTCCAGCCATTCACCTAGCTTTAAGGGGTCTCGCTTTAATGGACAGGACAACAAATTGATAGAAAAGACATGGTTTCCCTGTAGACCCTAATTAACTTGTTCTTCTGAAGTGTCTTTATAAAATAGAAGTGGCTTAAGATTGATTATAGAATTGTTTACAGATGACCGACTAATCAATAATGTCCATGTCTGGTCATATTGAATACTGACCACAACTAATGCATTTTGTACACTGTGACAATTTCAATATAACTTCCTGAGGCAATCAGGGGTCCTAAAGAAAGTTGATATCGATAGAGACGTTGTATGTTGAAAAAGTATAACTTGGGTTACAAAATAGGAAGTCACAAAGCAGCAAGTTCACTTACTATTTAAAAAAAGAATAAGACCAATTTAAGATAAAATTTAGAAATATTTCAGGAGAATTATGTTTAAAATAAGGTTTTTAACTTCTTTCAAATTAGCTGATAATGCATGTCTAGAAATATAAACTTGGATTATTATGAACCCATTTAACATCAAAAGACCTGAATTGAATTAGAAACTTCAGCCATGTAAGACATAATGGTAAACAGAATAGGAAAGATGTTTTTCATGGGACATAAAAATTCTTGACTGTAGACTGTTAAAGTCCTGGTGTAATATAGTACCCTTGACACTTTAGTGTCCCAGTCTGTAGCATCCTCTTTCATTTTATTTGCATGACCAATTATTTTATAATAAAATGGCAATAGATCAAATTTCATTTTTACATTTTTTCACCTTTTATATATAAATCAGAAATTAATTGGTATTTCCTTCTATCTATGAAATATTACCTCCTGCAAAATAAGCAGAAAAATAATATAGACGATTAAATTTCATAACTCTATTAAAATTTTATTGTAAACCCATTTTCTTACCATTTAAAATTTAATGGGCCTTCTTATAAATTTTCTTTATAAAATAGATATTTGGTTAGATTTATGCTATTCATTGATCTATTGTTCATCTTATTTCACAAAAGATTTTTGTTCACATCCCTACGTAATTGCATAATGAAGCATCCATGTACATATAATGCTTTAGGATAGATGAAAGCATGTAAACTGCAGTTTAACCTGCTAGCTATAAAAAGTTAGATCTATATTGAAAGGTCTTCCTACCACCCAGGGATTATATCTAAACTTTCACTAAGATTGAGTATTGTTTGAAATAAAACATATGGAATTTTAACCGTTATTCTGTATTGTAATGTAAAATGCATATCCTTCATAATAAATATGTCAGTTTTGTAATATTTAGAAAATAAAACCTACATGGCTGTATGATGGGACATGGTGGGAACAGATTGTAGCCAAACTAAAAACTATTTTTAGGGCATTGAACTGACATAGTAAATCCATCAACCATTTTGACATGATACACATTTAAAACCAAACTCTCCCCTTGCTTCTTTGCTGAATTTTGATTTTTGCTGAATTTTGATTTTAATAATATTTAATAATTCATACACCAAGTTATCTTTCTTATTTATACAATTTGTGTGAACAAAAAAAAAGGATGTATGGCTGACTTCTTACACAGCATGTTTATAGAGTAATACCAGTATGTGTGTGTTTGTGTGAACTCAATTACACACATGCACAGTATGTGCACTACTTCAACCCAATAAATTCTAACATAAAATTGCATGGTATAAAGTTTTATTGTTCATAGGTTCCTGGTTTTTTTTTTTTAGAAGTTTGATTTTTTATTTCCTTTCTATTGGTATGTTTGAATGATAATGGGAAAAGTTGTTTTGAAGCATGAATCCAGAGAAAATCAATGTCAAACGTAATATTGGGCCCCGGTTCTATGATTGCGAACAAGGGTGTCTTTAGAATGCGTGAAAGTGAACGCTAAGATTAACATATTTACGGTTTAATTTGATAAAGCAGTTTTCCTAAGTGATTTCATTTAAATTTTTTGTCAAGGGTTCTTGACTTTTTAGCTAAAAATTACCTAAAAACTGATCATATTATTAAATCCCTGAGAACACCTGCGTAAGCTGATAGGAATTCATCTTGCTATAGAGCGTACCTCCGTCTGATATTTTATACCTCTTGTTACAACCCGACTGTAAGTTAACCAACACGCCATCATATAGTGCTGTGTATTTACTAATATTCTACATTTAATAGTACCCTAGCCTTACAAAACAACCTTTAATTATCATACCAACATAAAGGATATCATCTCTGTGCCTGGTCATAATTATAGAGGGGCTGTCACAGTTCTGAGGGTCGGGTGATGAATGAGATTTGTATATTAATTATGTTCTTGTTCAATTACAAATCAATGATTATCAATTAATTACATAAGATACTAGTCATTCGTTATCTGACTCAGAAATACTGGTTTCAGGCTATATAAATACTATTTGCATTTACTAATCATAATGTCTAAATGTAAAAATATGAACATAAAGATTCCTATACGGAAAAATACAGGAAAAAAACCAAAATTAAAATGATCTTATAATGATTGATACTGGTTGGTTGCAAGACACCCTGTTACAAATATCTGATGCATAGTCATGATGACAATACGTTAACCAGTGGCCGATCCAGAACTTTTCCTAAGGGGGGGCCCGCTGACTGACCTAAGAGGGGGCCCTCTCCAGTCATGCTTCAGTGATTCCCTATACAGTCAACCAAATTTTTCCCCCTGGATCCGCCTATGTTAACTATATTTCACCAGATAGCAACTTTACAAATTCCTACACTGCATCCTCTTCTCAAAATAATATCCACCCTGGTTTTATTTAGTTGAAGGCTAGCTATATTAAAAAAAAAGAATGCCATAATGCAGCCGATTAAAGGTACAGATGTTAAACAAGATATGTTTACTTTAGTACAAATTATAAAATTTAAAAGGGCTTTGTTTGCTTTTTGACAATTTTGACAGGCCATCACCAACCATGTGTAATTATTTGGCTGAAATAGAACAGTCTATTTAATATCTTTTCATAGATTATTGTGCTTTTATAAAGATTTAAGAATATTAAAAATCTCAAGATGTCTTATGTTGAATCATTTGATATTTCATTGAATAAAATCATTGTAAACTTTAAATGGTAAAAATCTGTAATTTACTTTGGAAAGCTCTTAACTTTATAACTCTTAAAGATGTTTATCAGTTTGAACTAAATAAACCTTTATTTTTTTGTCCAAAGAAAACGCTTTTCTTTTCTATACTACACAAACATCGGATTGGCAGGGTATGATCAGAACTAGCGATAAACTTTTCTTATGTAAAACGACCTTCATGATGAGTCAATTAATTCTACAGGTGATTTCGTAATTACTGTGATATATCTTGTATTCTTGTGGCCTTGTCAAAAGTTAGGTTTGTGAAAATTTGTTAATCCCAACATGACTGATTTCCCCCTATTCTTTTTAAATAAAGATGACATACAACGGTCTTTATCTTTATAATTGCCTCTAATTATGCAAAAAAATTTGGAAAGGTATAATTATTCCTATATTTAAAAATACTTGAATGGAATACTTGATTTTTGAAAGTTTGAGTACAAATTTGTGGTGTTTAAAATAAATTGTGATGAATTAAGTTGTCATTCCGCTAATAAAAGGGAAATCTTTCACACATTGTTCTCTTTAAAAGCAGAACTTTTTTTAAAGGTTCTGCTCCAACTTTCTGTTTATGAACAGTTCAACCAACTATTTTAAATGGCTTTATACTTTGAAATTAAAATAATTTCTGTCAGGTGTTCTGGTAAATAAAAAGTCCTGATATCTGATAAGAAATTATTTATGAGATGATAGTTATTTATTTTGAAATCATTAATTTTATTGTTTGGTATATTGTGTTAAAGTTATCTCCCTTAGTAAGCGAATTTGAATTAATTTTTGAAGTAAAAATATGTGCAATATTAAACATTAAAATCCAGATAAAAGTGAAATTTAAGAATTATGGCATTTACTGAACATAATTAAGATAACCTTGTATTTAGGCCTTGTTTATGCAATGACCTTGAATTAAAGCCTTGTTTAATTAGTATAATTAAAATGTGAAGACAAGTGTCAATTTACAGCCTTGTCAGTTTCATTCATTACAGCATGACAGAAAAAATGTGATAAAAGTATCATGCTTTACACTTCTATGGATAATTGTTAAAAACAAAGTAGAAGTGTGGCTTAACTTAGATATGAATGGCAGGAACACCCAGAAATTGATCACTATCCACAATTAAATACCCTGACAAAATTACATGTAAATGACACCCAAACAAATCGGTAAACAAAATCATATGCATTCCATACACATATGTAATTTCAATGCAGTTTTGATAATAAGGTTCAGATTTTAAATGCATTATGAGAAGACAATTTGGGTGACCTCCCCTTTGTTTTTGGTGCACCCGTCAAAAATATTGTATCTGTTTAAACAAGCAAACAAAAAGACTGGCACAAAATGGTATTCAGCCCTTTCAAGGTTAACTGGCTATATCAGTTTGATCTTAAAATATGGTTCACATTTTCAGCTGCTATGTTAAAGTTTGTTTAAATTCCCACTAACTCAAATTTCAAATGGTTAAGAAATAAAGCCTCTTATTTCACATAAACAGGGTGAATGAAAATAAAATATATTATCTGTCTTATTGTTTAATTTAATAAAAATGAATGTGAAGTTGAAACTAGATATTTTAGATCTCGTTAAACATAGTTGTTGAAATCCATTAAAAATCATGAATAATGACCAACTATGGTTTGTAACTTAATAGAGAGGGGGATATCTGTAAAATGAACAGCATATTATTTATCTAACAACCATAAAGAAATTGAGTGGAGATTTAATTTCTCTGAAGACGGTTTTTAATGGGATCTGTATGGTTCAAGTATACATGATGTACTGTACTAATTATATGTCTAGAAGCACTAATTTTGTCAGTTATTTTAACAGGATTATTAGTTTATCTTATGTTGAGTTGGATCAAACTCAACTTTTATAATGCAGGTCATCATTTATTATGATGGAAAGCATATACTGATGGTGTTGAAGTTTTTGTAGTGGTTTGCCTCCATTTTATTCCTATGCTAGATTCTGTAATTTAGATTTTTTTTGGTCTTTTCGCCTCAAATTCAACCCAGACCTTGACTATATGTATGATCACTCATTTCTAACTTAACTGGTCATATAGATATTAAAATACCATTGCATACAAAGATCAAACCCTAATTTCAATATTTACACAATGTATGGTCATCACAAATACAGTAAGTAATAAACACTGCTAATATATGTATGTAATTTCAGGTTTTTTGGTTGAAAGATGGAGAAGAACTGGACAAGGAAAAGTTGACCAAGCTGAACTATATTGTGTCACATGATGGAAACCTTATGATAAGTCAGACAAAACTTGGGGATGCTGGGAACTATACATGTGCTGCTAGGAATATAGTCATTAAAAAGAGAACCTGTTCTGGATGCTCAGCTACATTGACGGTCTATAGTAAGTAATGGTGTCTTGACATATGTAGTAAGTTAGGAAGTGGGGATGTCAATATACAATGTCTTTGTTAACCTTAAAAAAAAGTTCAAATTGATATTTGTGTCCATAACTGAAGGAGTTGTGTCCCTTACTTTAACTTCAATAATAAAATTAGAAATTGATATTTGTGTCCATTTATGTAGGAGTTATGTCCCTTACAATAAATAACTTCAAAAGAAAACTTTAAAATTGATATTTGTGTCCATTTATGTAAGAGTTATATCCTTACAATATCTTCAAAAGATATTTGTTTTCATTTATGTAGGAGTTTTGTCCCTTACAATAACTTTAAAAGTCAACTTTTAAATGGATATTTGTGTCTAATTATGTAGGAGTTATGTACCTTACAATAGCTTCAAAAGAAAACTTTAAAGTTGTTATTTGTGTCCATTTATGTAGCAGTTATGTCCCTTACCATAACATCAAAAGTGCAAAGATAAATATTTGAGATGATAGGGTGCATTAGAATGATCTCCTTTTATTGATGAAGTTTTTAATAAAAGATGATTATTTTTGTTTTGATAATATGCAGGCAAAGAATTGATCAGTTGCATATTGCCACTAACGTAATTGGTAATTTTTCTATCTTGCACATTGTTTGGTCTTGGTTTGATTCCATCAATATAACAAGGGAGTTAGAATAACACGGCTTGTATCTACTGTTAGTCTGGTATTTTGTCGATTTTGAAAGGAAATATGGCTTATATCTCTCTGCTGGAGTTTGTTTAGAAACATAATTTTATTCCAATGTAAACAAAACATTTTTAAAAGTAATAAAAACATTATTACTATATGTTATATTGAAAACAAGAAGTTATGATAATTTTAACTGATTTTGTAATGTAGAACTTGACACATGCTGATTTGTGATATCAAATCCTTTCCACTTTTACCCTTACCTGAATAAGACTGCTGATTTCAATGATTGATTTTCATTACTAATATTTTGAATTTGATTATAAACTGCTGGGAAAATTCTGATTATAAAATAAAACATAAAGGTTGTTCTATATAAAATCACTTTCGACTTATTTTGTGGGAGTTTTCATATCAATAACCCGATGTGACAAATTTCTTTAAAAATGAAATCGACTAGTTTGAACAATCCTCCTTTAGTTTAGGTGAATTAAGATATTCCGCCTGAGTGATCAAAACGTCTGATCTTTGCTTTGACTGCATATACAAATTGTTACGGCTGACAGTCTTTTTGATGATTGATTTTTATCCTATAGTAAATCTATATAATACCAAATATTACAGACTATCTATTAAATTTTGTATTCTGTGATAAAAAGCTTAAAGATCAACTATTAATGTATATGTTAGTTCTTTCAATCTATCATGGTACAGCCAAAAAACACTTCTTTTTTTCTGCAAACTGACACATTTTGATTGAGAATGGTATATACAAGACGGTCAGAATTTGGCCATTACTCAATCATACAGCGTATATTAACAAGATGTCATATTGCTGATCTAAGTATGAAAAATGAAATAATAGCATGACGAATTATGATATATGTAAATTCAATATGTCTGGTTGGAACCTGCTTCTCATGACAATAAATTGGTAGATTGGATTGCCGAAGATTGTGTAATGTCATATAGTAACTTGGTACATTCTAATAAAAGGTTACTTTACATTCTACGGTAATTGAACCATAGAGATAAAAGGATGTGAAAGAGAACATCACATTTAAAACTTACGTTCAGTTGGCACACATTAGAAAAAACTTACAACGCCTACATTTATGTCTCGTTAGATTAAAACAGTCATGCATTTCTATGCATATATTGTTCAATATCATGATCCTCTTGACAAAGAATGTTGGAGAAAAGTGACAAAGTACCATACGTTAAATAGACCTAGTTTTGCGATTAAAATAAAGTGTTTCAGATAGGCAATGCAAATATTTTTGTTTTTAATTTTCATTGTACATATGATTACTATTAAGATACATTTTGCATTTTTAATCAGTTGTAAGGCTGTGAGTCACATAGTCACATGTCAAAACAACTTTTGTCCATTCAATATATATTAAAATTGAGATTTGTTTTAGTAAATGGAGGCTGGTCATCCTGGAATCAGTGGTCAGATTGTTCAGTCAAGTGCGGTAAAGGGACGAAGAGGAGGATTAGATCCTGTACAAATCCTTCACCATTTTATGGTGGCAGTCATTGTGCAGGTGAAGATAAACAGGAAGAAGACTGTTCTACCCTTTGTCCAGGTAACTATATTGGTACTTAGACATATCCTGCAATCATACGTAGATTTCGAAAAAGAGTAGGCTAATGCCGCTACAAGGCAGCACTCGCACCCGCAAAGTGGAAAGGGATTTATATAAGTTGCAAAACTTGTTTCCCAATCCACTATAAATAAATATGTTTAAACTAATCATACAGATTATTCTTTGACATGTCGATTCAGAAATATATGGTGCTAATTCACACATCATACTAATAAAGAATCAGATAAATACAGGTATTTCAAAAATACATTTAAAAATTGCAGGAATATATAAACATGCAACTCTCTAAATTCTATGAAAAATGATTTTGGATTTTTTTTTACAAAGAAAATTGGTGTATTGCTTGTAAGTAATGAAGCTTCAACAGTCAATGTAAATATCTCTGTGAGATTGATGGGACAAAGAAAATCTCCGATAATCAAACAATTTTGAGAATGTTTAAGTTTGTCTGGTCATATATTTCACTATCATAAGTTCTTTAGTTCAATCAACAAAAGATCATTCATCCATTTATTTTTTTGGCATTATGACTCATAGAAAATCTTTGATGTTTCAAATTTACTTCCTTTTTCCAAAAGTCATACAAAGTGGTTTGAAATTAGGTACTTCATGTACAAGCCTGTAGAAATAAAGCAGTTGTTGGGATGTAGCAACAAAACTTTTGATTAAGTTTACATAAAATTACCTCTGTCATCTGAAGTAGATGAACCTCTTTTATTGGGGATCAAAAAGGGGGGAGGGGGTATCCATAGAGGTCTAAGTAAGATGCTTGAAGAAGCATACATTTGTTTTTACTTTACTGTCATATAAAGGCCTAAATAGTTAAGCATATTTTTTTTTATTAAAAATGTAATTTGGATAATTCATAATTTTACTGGGTGGTCAGCTTTTCCACTTTTTTCTGACATAATTCTAAAAATATGTTTGAGTCTAGACGTTTTAAATAAATGGGAGCCTTTAAAATTTAACAAATTGACAGAAAAAAAGAACAAGTAATTTCTGAATGCACAAAGCTTGTAGGCTAATGACCTGGTGTTAACTTTTATGTAAATGCCATGTTTTGGACCGAACGTAATTTTTCAAGAAAAAATATGACAACTGTAAACCTCATAGGTAGTTGTCACTGTTTAACAAATATGCTTCATCTCACAAAAATTACAATTATTTGGACATTTATTATTAGATAGACGGATTAAACAAATTTGTTTAATTGCATTTTGTGTATTAAAAGTATGTGACCTAATTCGTTTAATTTCTTTAAAGTGTCTTGAATTTTGTCTAATTCATCACATGTTTTCTCAGGCAGATCCAATTACTTAAACTAGACATCCATGACTAGGAATAATCAAGCAACTAAATAATTCCATTCTTCCAAACTAATGCAAACAGCAAAATTTTCATACTCCCTTGTTCAGTGTTATAATTAAACAAAACATAGTAACCATTGTTTTGGCTTGAATTTATAATAAAGAGTTGTAAAGATATGGATTGAATGCTTTGTTATCTTCTGGAAGCTTTAAGGATCTGATTGGCTTGATTCAAGCTGGTTTATCCCCCATTAATTTTACAATGTCTCTTGTCTTGTTCTGATTTAAATAGTTACTAATGTGTTACACCAGACTTCCTACATTCTCTTGTCAACCATTTTGATCAACCATTTACACTGAGGGAAAGATTAAAATGATGATTGAATTGCAATTCCAGTGCTGCAAACAATAATCTTTATGTTCGTTACCCTGTGGATTCGTATTGTTTTTTAGTGTGATATCTAGCAATTCTTCAATATTTATTTAAGATAGGACATCATTTTTCATAAACTTATTAATTTTTTTCAGATTAAATCCTTTATTATAGTGATTTATTAGGGTCATTTCCTCTTTTGATCAATGTTTGCATTAGGAAAAAATTGTAGAAATCTTGGAAATCTAGTCATACATGGAAATTAAATGTTTTACTGCTTCTAAAGTCTGTCGCAGCAGTCCTCCCTTTAAAGCTTTTAGTTGACTCATTTATTTAAATCCTGTAAAAGCAATTAATCTTAACTTTATATGACTGGTGCAACCTATTGTGTAAGGGAGATAAAAAAGAAAATGAATTAATTTTGCTGATGGCCACTGTGCATGTGAACACTATAAGTACATGTATCTACCTCTCTCTGTTCATAATATCAATAAAAGCCTTGTTATCAACAGCTTCATAAGTATCAATATAATAGAAGAACAATACATATAGGGGTATCCATCCATGACACAAAATCAGTATGAGCACAGCAAAAATCACACCAAAAAGTGTTTTTGATCTCAAAGTCACAATGAGGACTGCAAGTTTAAGACAACCATGGGCAATGGCTTGAGTGGAATTCTTTGCAAAAATAATTTGGTTAGACTTTGTTCATTTTTGAAGCACCACCAAAAATGAACATTCTGGAAAAAAGTACATGTACACATTTAATAAGCCTCATAATATCAGTACAAAGCCCCATGAACGACAGCTTCATAGTACATGTATCAATATAAATCCCCTTCATCAACAGCCTCGTAGCATCAATATAAAGCTAGACCACCAACAGCTTCATAATTATATTTTTCCATATTATATTTTCATATGCACTTAGTTCACTTTTTCTTCATTTTTTATCGCTGTCATTGAAGATGGTTCGTACAATGGAGGTGAGCCTAATCTGTTGTCATTCTGTTTTTTTTTGTATTCATATTTTTTCGTGATTTCTTTCATCCATGTTTATTTAATGGTCACATATGTTCTTTTGTTCTTGTTTGTCATTATATATATTGTCAATATGAAATATAGACAGGAATTTGATGGATAAATGTATTATTACAATTGTATATTTATTACGAATATTGAAAGAAGACCATGAATTCTGACATGTAATAATTAATATGATAGGAGTCCAGAATCTATTACATACATTTATTTAAAAGTGTGTCACAATGTTTTCACAAAGTTAGTTTACTTGTACCTCTTAGTTAACCTATATACTTAAACTCATTATTATTTCTTGGCATTTTAAGATGTTTTTTCCTAAGTACTTATAGATTAAATGTTTTTGTATGTTTCCTGTCAGTTGAATTAATTTTGTTTAATTTTTCAAATGTCAAGGTACTTGAATATAACCAAATTAAACTTATACATGTATACAACTTATCATTTATTTAGTCCAGTCTGAAAAAAAAACCTACTTGATTAGTCAGCTTCTTGTTGGGGAAAAGTGTTGCAAAAAAACAATGGTTATCAGGAATGATTTGATGGAGGAAAAGTTTGGAGAACAAATATTTTTCAAATTTCATAGTTTACGAACTGATTTTTTAAGGCAAATTAAAGTAATAAAATATGGTTTGTTTGATGTGTAATGTCAGAACTAATCTGGATTGGAATAAATACCAATATGGTCTATTGTAAATGTTCTAATGTCAAAATATTCCAGAGAGAGAAAAACTGAAGCCGATATATGTAGTATTTCTATTCATGTACTGTATCTTCAACCTATACAATACCATGTGACATTTTGAAAAATTAAAAAAATATCCAACTAACATTTTATATTTGTTAGAAGATATCTTAAGTTTACATTTTATTTTCAGTTCATGGAGGTTGGACTTTGTGGAGTTCATGGTCAACATGTAGTCCAGACTGTCTTCATCATCGTAGAAGGTCATGTGAAAATCCTTCACCTTCAAATGGTGGAGGATACTGTTTTGGCAATGACCTTGACAGTACAAACTGTACAGGAGGAATGTGCAGAGGTAATTCTTTTGAACTAATGGACATATATAGCTTTATTTACTTTGGTGGTGGACTCTCAGGTACAGGTTACGAGTCATCTATCTACTCTGTCATATCTTAGTGAATCGTTATGTATGAACTCTCCTTCACAGCTCTGTCTATCGGTATCCATGTTCAAAATTTCTTCTGGCTAGTACAAAATTGATTGACTGATAGTTGGTTGCTTCTCATCAAGTGGCACATATTTCATGCATGTTCATAAATCAACAATGCATACAATAGGCAGGAACTGCAATTGGCGGGGATGGAAGGCTGAAAATGTTGAACTGTAAATGGAAAACAACAGAAAATTGAATACTTTACTGTTTAGCAATATTATACATGCTGCTGAATTTGAATTAACTTGCATCGACATTAAAATTTCTAATTACTCACTAAAATTACATAAACATTTCCTGATTAATCGTAATTAATAACGTAAAATCAAGACATAATGAGGAAGTCCTTAGATGTTTATTATTCACATTTTGTAGCTTTAAACAGTTCCTTGAAATCGTAGCATGTTTACATAAATTCAAGATATTAAAAGTATCCTTGGATTAAAAATAGACTCCTATAATTATTTTTGCCCTAAAGTATCCATTCATCATATATGACAAAAAAATGTAAACAAGATATGCATAAAGTTTGAAGTAATCATGTTAATAAATGATGATGAGGTCCTCTGATAATACCACATAGCATTAACATGGGTCATTTCATCTCACAATGTAAACTGGACCTAGCTTAATTGATCATAATAATTCTCAAATGATAGGGCTTTATTTGCCAAGTATAAATCACAGCTAATCTGTTTTGAATTATCACTTTGATTTTAAATGCCATTACAATTTTCTAACAGATCAAAAGATATATTTAAAATAAAAATGTTATATTTTGAATTTTTCTTAAAATGATGACTTTTAATTATTTAGAGGTGATCTTGAACATCACATATGTTTTGGTCCATTTACCTGATACAAACCTCCCATGAAAAAGACCTCAGACCTCATACCCAACTGCTCTGTAAAATAACTAACCTCCCATGAAAAAGACCTCAGACCTCATATACGACTGCTCTGTAAAATAACTAACCTCCCATGAAAAAGACCTCAGATCCATGCCCGACTGCTCTGTAAAATAACTAAATTAATTACTTCAAGGATACCTGAAAATAGCCCATCAAGTAATTTGTAATGAAATTCCAAACCCAGGTGGCTCCTTAATGCATCTAAAAGAATATATGCCCCGGGGCCTAGAATCCAGACTACCATAAGTGGGTCAATAGAAAATTTCAATATATTAAATAATGTATTGGCATTTCTATGTTTGTGGCAGGCTGGGTAGGTTACGAAAGGTCAAATTTACACCAGATGAAATTAACATTGTGTGACCATACAGGCTAGATAATCATCATTACCATTGTAATGGACATGTTTTATTTATAATATTATACCAAGATAAATTAGCCTCTAGGGTTCCTTGTACTTGATTAAATCCAGGCAATTGTCTTTGACTTCTATTATCAATAGTATGAGAAATATCGTGATCAGGGGTACTATTCCTACTAAATAGTCTGTTGTCATTTCTCTGCAATATTAGTGTCTAACTTTAATGGCTGTCTGAAGCTGCCTTTTGGGGTTTGAAGTTCAATTGGTTTTGGAATTGTCAATCATTTTGAACAAAAAAGTTTGTAAATCATTTTTGGTTACCTTTGCTTGAACTTGAAGCTTTGCATCTTGATGCTTAGACATGGAATTTATATACAATATTGACGAAACTGCTTTGTGTATAATAACACTTCTTCAGTTTTAAAAAGACATGATATGACTTCAGATGACCTTCAAACAACCTCAAGCAAAAGAAAGTAGTAAATGTCATACAAAACACCAGCAATTGAAAGATTGGAAAAGAATGTTATGGTAGTTTTCTGGAATTTTAAAATTTACTTCCCATAAAGTGTCTATTTTAGACTGCTGGTTGGTTTATTTAATGGAATCCAGTTCAATAAAATATAACTGAAACATATTAAAGTATAGTATTAGTGACATTTATGTATGTTCAATGGAGGTAATTACTAGAAAAAACAGGGGTTTTATCTGCTTCCTTATCACAAACTTCAACTGACCTCTGGTCAGCAGTAAATCTTACCATTATCAATGAGTTTTAGACAGTTTTAAGGCAGTAGCATGTTGAAGTACTTCTCATTTGGCTTCTATCTGGAGAAGTTTTATTTTTGTATTCAAAACTAGTTAGTGTCACTGTATGTCAAATAGTGCCAGAATTCTGCTATATTGTTTAGGCAAGAGAAGGAATGTACAGATTTCGTTAACATTTATCTGTTTTTTATTGACCCTCTGCTTCTGGAAGCATACACAAATTAGTTACTCTGTTTAACCTTCTAATTCAATTCAGACTTTCTGCAAATGTGTCATTTTCAGCAGTAAACAGATTCACATATGATTTCCCAAAGCTGCAGACTGTTTCTATCAAAGGAAAATCTCAACATTGAAATAAAATCCCTCTTAATTACCTAACTCAAAGACATACAATTCTTCTGGGATAAATTTGTTTAATGGAAAAGTACAAAATGCAATATTTTGTCTGATAGTGTCTTTATGAAGATATATATGTAATTGAATTATCCCTATCTCATCTGGCCAAAGGATAAAAATTGTGTCTTAATCAAAGTGTTATTTGCCAAAGGTAATCTTTATAGAATTAAGAATGCCCTGGTTCCTAAGTAAAGCAGATTGTTCTTTTCAACAACAAGCGCTTTACACAATTTATTTTTAATCGTTGGATGAATTTTCATTATAACTTTAATCAAAATTGATAACAAACTTGTGTTTTGGTATTTGGATGGTTTCTTGTGCATGCTGAGCTGTATTTTCCATAACACAGCAAGGTTCTACAGATGATAACTAGTGTATCTGCCTCCTAACAGTGGGTAACCTCTGATAATCTTGTCATAAACTCTCATAAAGCTGTTACTGCTGTAGATAACTTTGAAAATTCTTAATTACACAATCATTGCTTTTATAAGATTCCCAGTTTTCCTCTGCAATCAGCTGATTGAAATTGACACCCTATTGATCAAAGGCAATATATTTAACAGGAATTCCTATGCATTGATTGAAAACACTTGAAAATTAAATTTAAAATAGATAAACATGCTATATTTGGCTTTTATTTAATGACGGAGATACATCAAGCTGTAACCCATTCTATTTTTGTGGAACGTATTTCAGGATTAAAAAAGGCTGTGAAGGCAATATTAAATTAACAACTCAAGTTATAAAATTGGATTAAATCACAATAAGGTATCAAAATGTAGGTATAAAACATAGCTTAACATTCTCCCCCTGCTAAAAAGCAGTTGAATCTTTCATCCAAATATGTATTCGTCAATTCTTTAAGACACGTTTGAAATATTAAGGCACCTTAACTAGTATGAGTTTGATCAAACTTGTATTTTTATTCCATATTGAGAAGTTATATCTATGACCTAATTGTGATGATTGAGAAAATGAAATTACTAGTTGATTTCGTATGATTGATGGTGCTGTCAATATCTCTACCTTTTTCTCCTAGGTGGGTAAATACAAATGATAAACTAACTTATCTAGGGAGGAAATTGACAAAGACAAGTCAATTAATTGTTCAAGCAATTAAATATATTTGATAAATTGGTTTCAGGATTCTGGTAAATAATCAGAAGAATGTTATAGATTTTTGACAGGGAAAAAAGCAAAATGGTTTTACAAGCGCTGATAATCGAATTACTCGTGGAAGGGAATATACTGAATACATGTTGACTTGAAAGTTTAAAGAAGTGCTGATTTAATTAACTTGCGGTTTTAATTCAATATTATCAAACATTTATTTGATTTATACTTTGTAGAGAATTGTTCATAAATTGGTTTAAACTGTTGAAATTGTCACTAGCAAGCAAATGTTGATGTTGCAATTGAAAGTTACGTGTTGAAATGAAAGGGACGTAAAGTGCACATTGACAAATCAATTTCAACTGACAAGGCTCACAAATTGAGCAGAATTGTTGCAAATGATTTTCAAGTAAAACACCGGAAAAAAATTTCATGCTTGAGTATTTAATGAAAATCAACAAATACAGTCAATTAAATTAATAGAGCAACTATAAATAGGCATATATTCAACAAGATTGATAGAAAGAATTCGTAGATTTAAACCTCTAGACTTCTAAAAATCCTTGAATTGAACATAATTCAATCAGAGTTTCTTAATAAACACCATAAAAGGTTAATGCTTTTTAAAGATGCTTGCAAAATCATTTGAAGAATGAGAAATAGTGCAGACACAAGCAAATGGACTTGTCAATCAATGGCTAACCTCTAATTCTAAGGTGAGGCTAATTACAGCTTCCTAGAGTACTTTACCGATCATTGCCATTTCTTATTCTAAACTCAGTTATGACAAGTATGCAGAAAATTACTTAATGAATTCAAAGATTATCTGCAGTTTCAATTCTTTTCAAGAATAAAAAGTTTAAATTTGAAAGGCACCATCATTTTGTTGTAAGTGAGTGCATTTGATTATAGATTTGTGTTGTTCCAGTGTGTCATCTCTTGTTATGGTACTTCATAATGATCTTGATTGCTTTTCAAGTGTCTGCGGTTTTAATGATTGTTTCATGCGGTTTAAATATCTGTTAGGGCTAGGGAATACCTATACAGGAGAGATAACTGGTTTACTGCATTATTATTACAGGAAGGCCAAGGTTACCAGTAGGGTCAAGTACTCTGTCTGACACCAGTGATAGTGGTAAGGGAACTCAGTCCGTATTCTAACAATGCACAACTAGGCATGAAAAATCTAAACTCAAGTGTATAGAAAATTATGTTCATGAATGTTATTCTTCAAATTTACAGAATTATAATTTATGAGATACTTCTTCAAATTTAGACATAATAAGAACTATCATAGTGTGGTGTACTTTCAAAAGATGTATGATATAGAAAATTAAAAAGAAACTTGAGCATCAATTTTGTAACAGCGAAAGTACTTTGAATCAGAGTTTAATTCTCAAGAAAAGAGGTTAGGTTTTGAAATGTATTTTTGAAGTTTTTGTTACTCAATAACATTAATGAACAATTTATCTAATTGATTATTTAAGCATGGCGTGACCCCATAATAATAATACAAGTTTTAAACTTTGCTTACTAATTAAAGAAAACGTGCTTCCAATATCCCACCCTGTATTATGTAATATTTGTACTATGATGAAAGTTCAAAGCTTTATTTTGATCTAGCAATATCAATTTTTTTTAATAAAAATGATTTATGATTTATTTGAACTTTATTATTTTTAGAATAATTTTGTAACAAATTGTAACTAGGTAGAAAAAGTGACACATCTGTTTACTTTATATCCTTATTCTACTAGAAAAAGTTGTACTAGAAAAATCCTTGTATAGTTGTTGGTACCTAACAATGTTATTTATCCAAGCTAATATGATCAAATAAAGCCCCTTCAACAAAACTTGTGTCTGATGACAGTTGCATGTAATTTTCAGTACCTTATTCACTGCATTGTACTATTTATAATCAATATCCCTGATTGCATGTCATAAGTAGGATATATAATCACTAACTATCACAGTCACACATATAGTCTTTATTGTAATTAATGAATTACTAAGTGAACATTGTGATGAAGTTATGACATAAATATACTTTGCCATAATCTATTTGTCACATTGTGTTAGTCTTACATACATTGACCAGAATTCTCCCAAACTAATTGTATTTTGTATATTGATGGTTGTAAATGGTGTATTGTATCATAGCACTGCATTGATTTGTACAAAAGTTTTGCTATGAAACTGTTTCAATGCTGGAGTATTAGACATGGCTGTATGTCGATGTATATTGCAACCAATAAAATACTAATTGGAAATATTAGCATCAAAAGCTTAAACTTTCTAAGTTATAGGTGCTAAAATAAGTCATTATTTTGGGTCATGTTCTGTTAAATTGCAACAGCAAATGAACTGAATTGAATTTCTTTCGGAATAAATATTTTAATGATAATTAATTAGTGTGCTTTGAATTTTTATCTCCTCATTTGTTTAGAAAAGTTGTAACTTTGTGAGACTATATCTACATGCATGGAATCCCAACGTAGAATTGTTTTCATTTATTCTTACTTTATGTTTTGAATTTTGTCATTATAAGGTTCATGTGTGGCATAATTGCAGAGTGTAGTCAAAATGTCCATATTCGTAGGCTTAAGTTACATTCAACGAAGGGGCTGAACTCCCATTTAAATAGTTCTGTTTTGTAAATGAATTTTATACAATTTTTCATGCAAGAAAAGTGCATTTAATTTTATCATTTGCTGAAATTTCAACTAGGCTTGATCAATTTGGGAAAGTTGGTGCTTTTCAAAAAGTTTTATGCAAAGAATTTTGACACTGTATTTGGAGGCATTTTTTCATGACCAAAGAAAATTCCAAATTATTGTAGCAGTTATCAGAAGACCAATGAAAAGTCAATTAAAGATAAGACAAAAATAGTCTGACAATTTACATACTTTTCCTTACAAATATAACCATATGTTACCAGTATCAGAGAACAGTATTATAATATGAATCAAATCAATCTTTGCACTGAATTTGTGAATTTAGAAATGATATGTTGAATTTGACAAGAGACGAAAATAAAGGATAACTTATAACTCTGTTCTATTGTTGCCTTTGTTAGAATTTAATCTTTATTCTATCTCCCGAATCATCTAAATAATAATCTTGAATTTGTCTGTGGTTTTACAACTTGATGTAAAGTTTGATAAATAAGGTGTAATGGTTTAACAATAGCTCAGTGAACTACCACCAGCTGAGCAGCGGACAAAAATAACAAAAGTCATATGATTTTCTTGTTATAGTATGATTTTATGAAGACATATTTTCTTAAATGATATTTATCATTTTAAATGTCATCACATAAACTACACAACAACAGACAAATACTGAATGGGGAGTGAAAGTCAAGAGTGCATCTTTTATGAAAAGTCTTTGTTAAGATGAGTTGTTTATTTCTACTGATTAGCATAAAATAAAAAGGATATTACAACTTGGTTTAAGGATTTTGTTTTTTATGTTTGCAGATCTGAAAGCGATTATTTGAATAAGATGTATTTAGGTCACCCTATTTTCCTTAAACGTTAACCTGCAAAACAAAATGTTATACAACATAGTTAATGTTTACGTCTTTGTTTTTAACAGGGCCGAGAAGAGATGATGGCATGGTTAGACCAGGTAAATTTATAATCCATTATTTATTGGAACAAATTGAGAACATGCAGCAGTTTTTGTGTTCAAATTTCTAATCCATTATTTATTTGAACAAATTGAGAACATGTAGCAGTTTTTGTGTTCAAATTTCTAATCCATTATTTATTTGAACAAATTGAAAACATGCAGCAGTTTGTGTGTTCAATAATGGTTCTCACATGGAAACAATAAGAAATAAATTCTCAGTAAAGATTTATGTTGAAGATGATGGTATCTAGTATATCAAGGAATCACACTCTGTGCATCCTTGGCATAAAAATGTTTCCACTCCACAAATTTAGGCAGCAGATGCAGAAATTTAATCAAGTCCAGGATTTATAGTAGGGCCATGTGCACCAACACTGGGTATTATTTATATGGAATGGCTAGCCAATCAAATTTTGAAATGACAAATCTGGTTTTGTGTAAATTCATGCAGATGGTTTAGCTTGTCATTACTATTACAAGGAAACACAGACATTGGTAAAAAGCTAATCCCTAATTATTACAGTCTTAGAAAAAATACAGATAAAATCTTTTATGAAAGTGACTGTCTTTCTCAAATATTTCAACATGTTAGACAGAAGATATTAATTTATTAAATGTCACATATTAAAAAACATGCTTTTTATGAAGTCATCCATGTATTAGGCACTGTGCACTTCATGGAGACAACTTGCATAGCTTGTCACTGAGTCAGGAAAAAAGATGAAGATGAAAATTTCAGAAGATTGTGACTTTTTTGTTCATTAGCTGAAAGGCTGATTTCCTTATAAATTATTGACCTGTTTGTCATGAGGGCCAGGGTAAAGTTTTAATTGAGTTAATGGAAAAGATATCTTGAGAATGTTTATCTTGACATTAGGGTGAAAATTGAAAAGATGATAAGGGATATTTGAAGTTCATTGGCATTTTATTGTTAAAAGAGTCTTTGCTCCTTTTCAATGTAGGTATTACCAGTCATTAAGTGGAAAAACTCCTCTAAAATCTTATCAGAAAACCTGGAGTGATTTTTGTTCTGGTTTTATAATAAAGACAAAGTTGAATGATATCTTCAATTTTTCTGGTAAAAAAAAGCAATGTATGAAAATTTGTAAACTGAAATAGAGATAGGTATAATACAAGGTAATACAATGTAAAAACAAAGTTTATTGTTTACCCCATTGTTCAACTTTTGAAAGTTTTTATTTGCCTTAGGTTACAAAGTTTAATCATGAACTAACCATTAAAAAGTCTTTCTAATATTTCCTTGATAGATGATTTTGTTTTCCTTTTACATCTCAAATTATTGAATGACAATTAGCCATACTTTATTAAAAGATATGTCATATAAGATTTTTATTATGATAAAATATTTAACGAATCAACACTAAACTTATATAATTTACATAATGACAAAAGACGATATTTGAAAAAAGAATCTTGCCTGGAGAGACATCCTTGAATTTCTGTTGTTTTAACCTGTCATCATAGATGATTTTATGATCAAAGAGAAACTCCTTCTTTTAAATGTTTGTGGAATACTAATGAAGTCCATTATATAGGTGTCTACTCTATCTAGATTGATTTGCTTATTTTTAATGGCAGATTTTTTTTAAATGAAGAATTGGACTCTTTCTGATTAACACTTGCAAAATTTAATTTGATTCAATCAATTATTCAGAATTACGTAAAGAAAAATAAAATTTGTTGTTAAACAATATGCCAAGGTTTATTTTAGTTAAGTCTGTCTGTTTTTTTGCACTTAGAAATGCATTTTGCTGTTTCACTTGACTAACATTCAATTAAATGAAACCAAGACTGAATGTTAAATCTTTGACTGGTTTGTTTCAGAAGAAGATTTATAACGATGAATAGATTTAAATAGTAAAATACCACATCTTCTGCATTTAATTATATCTAATGCAAAGCTTTTAAATCCATGATGTGCACTACCTAATTGTAATGTCAAAACTTCAAAACTTTTACTTTTGATCCTCTGCTAAGTAAATATTTAATTTTGCATTCAAACACTTAAAACATGATTGTTTTTTTGTTTGTTTCAGTTGCTCCAAATGAGGCCCAGAAAGGAAACATCGCCATATATGTTGGACTGTGTGTGTCATTTGCTGCCCTGATAACAGTTGTTGTGATTGTAGTGGTGTTTATCAGACGGAGGAATCGCCATCATCATGGTATGTTGGATGGCTACTCAAGTGGAAGTGAGTTGTCTCCCCCAACCAGGACTCTTGTGTCTTTCTTGAAATCTCTGAAATCTGTGTTACTTGAGAATAAAATATATCTTGAGCATTTCCAACTTTTGGTATCCATGTTGTAAGGACACTGAACTTTTGCCAATTCTTTTATGGTAATGAATAAAAAAATAAAGAAAAGAAAAGAAAAACATAGTCTACATAGAAAGAAACCTGATCACAGATTATAAAACTTAACATTAAAATTAACATTGACAAACATCAATTGACTAGATAAGGCCTCCAAAATCTGTAACTGAAACTGAAAATCTTTAACTTTACCAGAATATTATTCCTTTACTAAGTTTATAACTAGGCTATGAACCGTTAGATATATTTACATTAAGAAAACTACATTTTGATAATGAATGATTAGGTTATTCAAACTTCAAACATTTCATTATCATGTGTAAAGTTAAATCCTTTAAACTCAGAGATTGAACTCCTCCTTCTTTTCAAATTTAAAAACAAATGTGTAACAAATTCATAAAACCTTCACTAAAATTTGTAGTTCTTGCCCAATTTTCCACTTTTGGTTATATCATGCCTCTTTTATTGTATAAAACCACCACTTATTAAATTGTAAATTCGTGAATTAATTTCATTTTACTATCATTTAAACAGCCGGTTCATTTTGACTGGGTATTATTACAGCTAGCCTTTTTTAGCCTGTGCCTATAGTTCATTGAATCTTATTTTATGTTTTAAACCTTTCATTTGAGAAAATGATGTTTTATTGAAAAACTTTGACGATTTTCAGTCTTATTAAAGTGGTATTAGGTGTAAGATACAAGAAGCTATTTTCCTATGTAAAGTAAAGCCATTCCACTTGCAAACAAAATCATTAAATTGGAAAAGCATAGAACTTTACTACTGTTTAATGTTTTACATATGGCCCAAACAAATACCCAAGACTCTAGGAATTAACACCTAAATGTTGCTTTTCTGTGACCTAGAGGGACTAAGGCATTGTTAATGTCCTGTTCAATTTTCAGTAGGATAGACTAATGGAAAAGACTTTGATTGTAAAATCGATGAAACTTCTCGTTAACGACCACCTTTAGCTATAAATTTTTCAATGAAAAATACATTTTTAATGAATTACTGAGAAAGCAATTAATGAAAGGATACAATTAAATTAAAAAACACAAAAATGTGAGTTTATGGAACTCATTTCTCGTAAAATTTGGAAGATTTTAAAAAGCAGACTGAAAACCTATTTTTTCAAAGCTATCAAAAAATCTTGAAATGTTATTAAAATCGTATAATTTTGGTGACTTTTAAATAAATTGGTCCTTAGTTGTCACAAACGTCTCCATTTAAAATGTTCAAATAGATTTTCTTCTCGGTAACGGAGCAAGCATAATATCTTCACTAAGAGTGTTTACTTAAAATGCACAGATGCATCATAACCAAGATATTTATCAATTATATGTAATTATGTTTTAAAATCAGATTACTGAAACATTATGTTTGTTTAGTCTGTTTTTATCCCTT
The DNA here is from genome assembly GCF_036588685.1 of Mytilus trossulus. Lineage (NCBI taxonomy): Eukaryota > Metazoa > Mollusca > Bivalvia > Mytilida > Mytilidae > Mytilus > Mytilus trossulus. The sequence continues at coordinate 80,092,955 of NC_086379.1, forward strand.
AACACTCCCAGGTTCTGCGCCCATACGATTTGTCAATTTATTAACTAATTCTCAGATCCCGAAAAGCGATAACAGTTTATGAAGAAATATTACTTCATAATTTCAATGAAATGAATTTAATTTCATTTTTGACAACTTAATTTTTTAGCTTTAATATTTATTTAAAATGTTATTTACAACTGTTGAATGTACCCATGCAATACTGCAATAAATTTTAATTTAATAGAAAATGACTTCTAAAAATGGATTATATCCTATAATTTCAAGAAGTTATTTAATTATAGTATCTTAATTTGTCTTATCATCAATATCAGATTTGATACACAATGTTAGCATCCAGTTAAGTCTTGTTTTTAAACACAGAAGTTTTAACTTTCCTGTACTACTATAGTGTTTTTGTACTTTTCAAGATTAAAGACACAAAGCAGAATTTCTGTTTAAATATACCTGAATGGCCAAAGGATGAGTGTACATGACCATTGTACATGATCATTGGTCATAACTTCCATTCTACTTTCTTGTGCAACCCACCCCCAACCAAATAAAAAAAAAAAAGAATTAATTATCATGTGGTCATGGAAGTCTAAAATTATACAGTTTAGCTTGTGAATGTCAGGTCTACTCTTCATTTGACCTATTTATTAATTTATCATGAAGATAAATATGTCAAATAGTGAAATTTATTGCATCTTTATATTTCCAAATTTTTATCTTCAGGTCCAAATTCTCCCAGCCTGTCATCCAACGATGAGAAGAAGATTAATAAAAATGGAACAGGTAAATTTTGATTATTATTCTTGTAAGATTTTATATGCTTGGTTATTACGCAAATCAGTGATTAATTGCAGCTCAGAAATATTAATCATAATAAAAAGTGTTGACGAATGAAGCAGTAATTATATAATCTGCTAGAGATTAGGACAGTTTAAAGGCTAGTTTACAGCACAAGGCAGGTGTTTAATGCATTAATTCTCTGCCACACTTAGTTGACAACAGAGATTTGTTATGGATTGCATGGATTTAGAACCTATTTAAAATATCAGCTTCGTGCATCTACAAATTTTGTAGTCGGAAGAACTTTTTTTGTTACTTTCAATATCCGTTGATAGCAGGCCATGAAATTTTTGCCAGTAGATAGATCAAAAGACAAACAGAAATTAAATTTTCTCCTAAAACCAAATACTGATCTATAAAATGGCAGATGTTTTAAAATTCCTTACTGTTTAATACCTTTGTGCAGCTCAAAAAAGGTTTAAATCTAAAACCATGAAATTGCTAACCTTCAGAGTTAAAATAAGTTCAAAGATTAGATGCAAACTTTTATTTCATAGCTCCCAAGCATAAGATTATTTTCTAACTTCTGAAAAAAAAGCAAATTAAATCAAACTCCCTAAGGATGTTTAGTTTATCTGGTCAATCTGATTTATGTAAATTGACTTTTAATGAAGTTCATTTTGGCAAAGATCATTGAACTGGTCCCCTCTGTTAAAACTTAAATGAACAAAGATGACCAGGTCTATAATCTTTTTGAATGATTTCTAATAATGTATTTTTAATAGCTGGTCATGAACAGAAAGACTTCTTAGTAGAAGGACATTAGCCTTTGTATACTGAGTGTTACAATGTCAATTTTCGTTTTTTGTGTTCAAATGATACTGATGATGTTTTAAACCAAATGTCAGCAAAAACTTGATAAAAAAAAATGAATATTTCTAAATTATCAAAACACATTTAGCCTTTCCCTAACAGAACCTTTTTTCTGAAACAAGACTTAGAATATGAATTCAGCTATTAGATGAAGGACAATAAAAATGATATTTCATCAAATAGAATGTAAATTATGATCAGATAGTTAGCAAGGGTGGGAAGGAAATACTGGCACCAGATTTCTTATCCACGACAAAATCTTTATTAATAATTCATTGTAGTAAAGATGACAAATTTCTCCATTTGCTGATGACACTTTCTTGTTTAATGAAAGACGACATTTAATTGCATTTTGTTTCTTACGGAACTCCATTTTCTTTGATACATTTAACACAGAAATCCTACAAATCTTGTAAATAGACACTTGGGTATCTACAATATGTTGTTAGGTAGTCTACATATTGGCCAAAAAATGCTGTACGAATTTCTATGTGATTTGAGAGCTACAGAAAGTTATAGTTTTTGACAGGGATGATTGTGTGTTATGATTATTGTATGTGAAAGACATTGGTCTGCGCCTTTGACGCAATATAATATTCATAGATCATAACATACAATACTGATTGGTGTCAGTGTAAATATACAAGTAGATTTGATATTGAGAAATAGTCTTTGTCGAAGGTTATAACTAAATACATAACTCTTTAACTTGTAATGTCAGCATGTACATTCTTACAACACAGAAACATCTCTGTATTCTGACTTACTTCATGTATTTTTGTTTTTTGTTAGGTCTGCGAGTGCATATGTTTCATATTTGTGTCAATGTAGTTAATTCACTTTTATCTTATTATTATTTATAGGAAATAAATCTTATCTGATTTCTGTAATAAAGACTGCTTGTCGAATACAAAACAGTTTAAAAAATGACCACATGATTAGGAATTTGTATATACCTTTTGGTACATTCCACATCAGAAAATCAAATTAAAACTTATTTGTATAAATCTAAACAGTCTGTGGTATCAGTGAGAGAAATAAAATCCACGGACAGAATGAAAGTTATGATATACACTTAGTTTGAAATTAATGAATAAGTAGGTTCTCTATTTTAATATGTCTGATACATTTGTGTTATAATTTTACAATGGGCCAAGATGTTGACATTTTAATGATGTGGTAAATAGCCAGACTATTGTGATATTTCACATCAGAATCCCCAAAATATGATAATCATAAATGTCATATAATATATAATTTCAGATATGATATCGGTTCAGCCAGACCTGACACAAACCATGGTCTCTATTCCATACCAGAGCGCCACACCTAGTCCAGAACCACCAAATAATAATCTCATCAGTTCTGTTGAAAATATTTACGACAAACCAGATATAAATTTAGATCACAGACATTCTAATTCTTTGATAAACGCTGGACAGCCATATGCAGAATCGTCTATTTCGAATCATTCTGTATCAAATCATTCGTCTCATCATTCAGCTGATCAGATGTCAGATAAAAACACAATGACAATGAGTGCCGTAGGGGCCAGACCCCCATCATTCAGTGATAGTGCCATGGACAATCGTAACTCAATGATTTCTTTACAGTTGCCTAGCAACATTGATATGGAAGCTGTAGTATGGGGGACGTTTAATCACATGGGAGGAAGGCTGGTCCTTCCTGAATCTGGTATGATATTTTAGTTGATAAAAAATTTTAAATTTTAATTTCCCAGATGTGCGTTATATACTTTGTACATCACCAAGCTTTTGAAAACTCAATCAATAAAGTTAGAAGGATGGGACTTTCAGATTAGATCAAAATTAAATGTACCTGAATTTTAAAATTGACAAAAAATATTGTTATAAATCACTTTACAAAATAGCAATCTACCTTGTAACATTTTCATTACTTTCATTCTTAAAAATTGGTCTGGTTAAATGAATAAAAGAAAATTGCTTGCACCTGGTAGCACAAATTTTAGATGGTTCTAAAATATATTACTTAAGTAAACAAATTATGGTTTTTAAAGTAAACTTTGATTAATGTGAAGTATAATTTGGTCGTAAATAATGTTAATAAAAGGCCTGTTCCAATTTGATAACCTTCAGTGCATTTATGTTTTCTATTTGAAAAAGTTGCAGTAAATCGTAAATTATTGAAAACCTATTTTATGCTATTGATCTTTTCAAATGCTGAGTTTATAATTCTTGTATTGAATTTTGAATTTATAAATGTTATTAAATTTTGATTTCTCTCTTTGAACAGGTGTTAGTTTAACCGTTCCAGAAGGAGCTATCAAAAAAGGACATTCAGAAGAATTTTTCTTAGCCGTTTGTCGTGATGACAAAGATCGTCCCAAATTGTTAGGTAGGTGGTAGTTTAACTTCAAATTTGTGAAGAATCAAATTTATATCAAATATTCAAAGGTTGAACAAATTTGACTTAGTCAACAACTTATTTCCAATGATACAAATATAAATCAATAGAAGACGAGAGCTAATAGTTCCGTGCATTGATACTTGATAGACACTTTATAAAGAAGGAGATGGGGGGTAGTTTGTTATAGCCTAATACCATTGATAAAAACCCATCAACCTACCACAACAACTGTATACCTGTTCTGTCAAGCTCCAAGGAAGAAACAGTTTTACCTGCTGATCACCAGTCAGTTTTGTATTGTATCGTAGACTATTGTTAAAGCCGTGCAGCAGATTAGACGAACAGATCAATTTGACTTGATAAATGTACTTCTATCATATTGGCAAACCAATTTTGTGGCTGTGGTCTCCATGATAAATATAATTCATATTGCAGTAACTGAATTAATCGTAACTTATTGTTATTGTAAAGTGGATTTAAATTGAAAAGGTTAGGAACATTGTGGCGATATTGGTTAAGCTTATGATGTATTGAGAAAATCCAATCAAGTATAATAAACAAGAGATTTATTAAAGACTCTCATGGCTTCTGTCTATGTAATAGTATTTCTGACTTGTTGGTATCAAAAATCTGCCACAACTGAATTAGTACATTGCTATTCTATATTCTTAAATAAATGAGTTTCAAACAGTTATTTCAAGTAAGATTGGAATAGGGCTGTTTTGAAAATTTAATTTTAGACAAATGCCAAATTCAGGTTCTACATCTTCAAACTTGCATTCAAAAGCTAACATTTAAAAAAAATATTTATGCCACGAAATTTCTGAAAATCTAGTTTTCTGTTCATAATATTGGCTTTGATGCTTTTTGTATAGTTAAGGAATACATTACTTAAACTGGTAAGTACAAAAGGCAAAAGTTATTGATGAAGATATGGTGTTATTAAATAACTTAAAAGATGAATATTGAAAAATACAAGCATGTATTGGTTAGCCATCAACTGTAACATAGATGCTTATTTAAAAACACTAAAACATTGACATTTACATTGCAGTAAAACTCCTTTACCTCCATTCTTAGCCAACTTTGATGTAAATTTTTATTTTATTTTATATTAAACCTTGAGTATTTTTCTTGTATATGATTATAAAATTCAAATTGTATTTCAGATCGACAGACAATAATTAGTCCTGTAATATTATGTGGACCTGGTCAGCCCGGAGTTTTAAAGAAAGCCTGTATTTTATCTTTCCAACATTGTGCCAATATGAGACTTGGAGGATGGATGCTGTCATTGTGTGGCAGTGACACATCCCCAGACGAACCACCAAGGTGGCATGTAAGTCATCAGATCATATAGATGTTCAACTTCTTTTTTTCTGTTTCAGAGTCTGAATAACTATGGTTAAATTTGAACCCAAAACGAAAAACAATGATTATATCTCCATTATTTAGAGCTATTTAAGCCAGTCACAAACACTTTGGTGTACATGTTTGAAAATTTCAAGTAAATTGCCTTGCATGGTTAAAAAAAATACTTTCATACAAAATTATTAAAAATAATATTTACTGGATTCCTGCACACTATGTTTTATTTCTACTCATAAAATATTCTGTCTCCTACATTGTAATGAGAAACATAAAATATTCTGTCTCCTACATTGTAATGAGAAACAAAACATTCAGTGTTGACAACACTTACAGAAGGAAAAAATCACCAAGTTTGGTTTTATGAGAATTGTTGATGTAGAAAGACTAGATTTAATGAAAAATTGATTGTCTCATGCTGAAAAGTTATCAAAAATTAATAATGCTTTAGATTTTTTTTATTGATGGGAAGAGAAATCATCATCAATATAGCCAATAAATTAATTTTGATAACGTTAAACAAATGTGATTGAATGGCTATAAAAGATTCAGTTGATGAAAAACCCTGGCATGAATCAGTTCTATAGTTATGAATGTCTGTAATTTTCACAGATAACCAATGAAAATTTTAATTTTATTTCCTGCATTTTCTGCGATCCTGTCATGGATAGAAATGTTAATTTCCTGTTGGATATCTAGTGTACATTATTGTATCAAATGACATCTGTTTTCACAAAAAACGTTGCACTTTATATTGTTTAAGAAACGTCAATACGGTATAAATACCCACAGAAGGTTAATAAAGACATCAAAACTATTAAGTAAAACAGATTAAAAACATCCATTGGAATTAATGTTGAAGAAGCTTTGATCAAAAGAAATCTCAAATTTTAGCAGTCTTAATTACCGATTTGCATGTCAAACTATAGTTTTGTTGGCCTTTAGTGATTTTAATGTGATATGCAGTCTTGATTTTATTCAATCAATTCAAAGTCAAGTTCTTTGCAAAATGTCAGGGTTTAAAAGAATGTTACTTTCAATTTTTGAGTACAACCATGTCATTGTATCAATTTTGCAAACTCATCCAAGTACAATGTATGCAAAAAAAAGTAGAAACATTCCTTACTTTATAAGAAATTATATAATCCCAGAGAACTTTAAGATTTTTCATAATGTTAGTCTGGCATTTGTGAAATACATATCCCCATACGACTGTTATATTATACTTCAAGTGAATGATGTTATTTTAAGAAAAAGTTTATAAATTTTTAAAACAAAGTCCCAGCACCACGGTTATCCTGAAAGGATTTAACAAACAAGTTTTCTTTAGTTATTGATTTTAAAAATAACTGTGATGAAAGTATATGAAATATAAATTACATTTTTTATAAATTTTTTTACAGAGAATAGTTACGTTAGGCCAAGAGACAATAAATACCTCAGTATATTCACAGTTAGACCCCACACATTGTCACATAATGACAGAACAGTTGATGAGATATGCTTTGATAGGAGAATCGATACCAGGGGGCAGGGCTGTGAAAATCCTACGATTAGCAGCCTTTGCTGCAACACAGAATCCGTCTTTGGACTTCAGCATTCGAGTCTACATGGTTGAAGATACAAAGGATGCTCTTGAGGTAATAGAAAATACAGCTCTTAGTGAGTGAAATAAAGGCGAAATATCTATTTTAGAGCTTATTAAAATGTCAGAGAAATCACATGACTATTCAAGAGCATTGTATTTTATCCCACTGAACGTAATGAAATTCTGCAAACAAATCTGTTATCTCTGTTTATAGGAATGAATCTTGAAATCTGTAATGAGTATTTCATATTCTGAAAAGAGACACTTAAACTCAGGTGTAATCAAAAACCAAACATTTGATAACATACCTTTAAAATCTACAATTCATAACACAAGAGTATAAGTTTAAATTCAGATATAATTTGATTCTTCATAAATCTTTTTTGTTTTGCAAAAACATGAGGTTAGAGGGAGTTCAAAAATGTTGACTTTGTAAGCTTTGGAAGTAACAGATGTAGGAGATAAGAATTTACCATTTATTGTCATAGGGGCATTCCATGGGGAACTTAATAGATTCTGTCATCTAAAATGTATCTTCCCTGTCATTTTGAAAAGATAATTCACAATTTATGATCATTAAATCACAAAAATTGGATTTTGAAAATGTCGTTTTCACATATTTCATCTTAATTATGACAAAATTCTTATTTTCTTTGAAATTTGATTCTAATTCCCCTCATTTTATGGACTGTATTTATGATATCTCTTGTTAACATTACATTGTTCATCTGGACATTATAGAGATAGTATATTGGTCACTGTTATCATCTGGACACGGTAAAGTGGTCATTTATCATGTACAGAACAACCTATAATCATAATCTTCACTTTAGTCTGCATATCCACTGCTGCATCTTGTTTAAACAAACATCAGCTGTTCTTACTTTGTATAAAATCACAATATAAATGATCGGGGAATAAATCTCATACAAAACCTTCTTATCTGTGCCTTTGTCAAGTCATGGAATTTTGACAATGAGAAATTTGCAATGAAAAATGGACTACACATGCAGACTAATGTATTTGGCTAAGCCGACAAATTAGAGGGTCTAAAACAAAGTGTTTTCATATTTGATTCAGACCTAATACAGATTTTATAAGGTTTTTGACAAGGAGAAAGATTACAAGCTTTAGAAACAGTAATCAAACATGGATGAAATTGAGTGCTTAAAACCTAAAATTCTAATTTCACAACTGTGATTAGGTAATTTATCATACTTGTAATTTTCTGTCATTGTTGTTGTCTTGGTGATCTGCATCCTTTGTCTTGAGATTTTCACTCTGGTATTTTTATCAAGACTTTTAAGCAATAAATGTATGATGTTTTTGTCCTGATGACAACCTAGTCAAAAAGAAAAATACTTTTCCTTAAGCTGGTCTGAAAAAGATTTAGATACTATTTTTAAAAATACTGCAACAAAAAGCTGTACTTAAACATGATGAATAGTACAATATTATTTAAATTCGGTCATAACTATATTATAGATTATGGATAAAAATAAAAAGAAAGGATTTAATATGTTGATTCAGAAGCAAATATTTGACATTCTTACAGTCATCACTCAAAATTTTCTATAATACATATTTGTATAAACTAAAACATAATAATCTTGTATTTTGTGATTTTCGGACTTTTTGTCATTTGAGGGTTGCAAATATTCATTTTTGGCATTCCCTCACCCCACATCTTTGGTGGCGGTTTCCAATATATATTTTTTTTCTTTGTTGATTTGTTAACAGTTAACTCTATACATGAAACACTGAATTGATGTGTTAATAATATACTTTTTATATTGTAAACAGTAATCACCTACAGAGAATTATATGCCTAGTTAGAAAATAAATACAACCTGATACCTATTCTGTTGTTGTGTAAATGTTTATTTTTAACAAATCGCCCTCAGCATTCATATTCAGCAACCCAATATATATTTACTATAACTTTATCTTTTCAACTTTTCAGAGCGTGATCCAAGAAGAAAACAGATATGGTGGTAGATTACTTGATAAACCAAAACAAATTCCATTCCAAGATGGGGGACACAATCTATGTCTTACAATAGAGGATCTTCCTCAAGGCTGGAGAAGTAAATTAGCTGCTAATTACCAGGTAAAATTTGTAGTTATTACAGGTTATTACCTTAAATTCAGAAATTATTTCAAGCAATTATTTATGTTATTTTTTTACCTGATCAACCAAAACTCAAGATTAATTATTGAAATATATGAAAATTTGTGTTCTAATTATTGTAATAATTACACAGTTGCATCATGTGCATCAATAAAACTTTGCAATAATTTCTGAATTTATGGTAGAAATATTATTGAGTAAATAATGACTGGTAATTTATATGAAACAACTGAATGGTAAAGCAAAAAATTGTGACAATATTGTTGTCATGCATAAAATGTTCTGTGTTGTGAAGCTTGATATTGCAATGATTACAGCCGACTGTTGGACGGAAAGGTATTAAATGCAATTAACACAGGTAATAGGTATTTATTCTATTGAGTCCATAACAAGATCCTATGTATTATGTCGGATATAACACTAATTATATTGAAATGGAGGAACGAATGAACCGTTAATTACATTGTAATGAAATGACTAGCTTAAAGTGATAATAGTAGAATTATAGGTGTAAATCTCTGTCTTCAGGGACCTGATTAGTAAACAATACCTGGCTTTGCACCTGGTCATCGTGGTCAGCAGAGCAATCAACATTGAAATCAACATCATGTTGAGGTGTAAATTATGTTAACGTGTGCCATAAGGTAGTTTGTTCCATACTTTTCCGTGTCACACTTTATTGGGTATTATGGAAAGTGTGTCGGTTCTATTGTTTTCTAGTCATCCACGTCAAAATTAATAGTGTATATCAATTTTTAAGAAGAAGCAGTTTTATTTTATTTTGTTGGCAACTGCCTGAAATTAAGACAACTAAACAGGAGTTGCCTTTAAATACTTTTAACAGGAAAGAACTTGTGAGCTTTTAATATTGCAGTCAGCTGCTGACTAGTGACATCATGTTAGGGTCTGAAGACTTTCTATAAACACAATATTTTTACAGATTATAAAGATAACAACAAATTAATAAAAACAGCAGGTGGAAAAACTAAGGCAAAATTAGTGCAAAAACTAATGCTTCACAGAGTTCACTTAAGTTCACTCGTACATTTTCTTGGCTGAAATAAAAAAAAGCTGTTTTGTGCATAATTTTCTAATAAATCTTCACAAGAACTGACCAATAAGAATAAATTAGTGGTCATTAATTTACAGGCATAGCTATCTGCCAATTAAATTGTCCAAATAATACCATACAGCAGCATTTAGCCATATTTTTATAACAACATTTCTGAGTTTGATTGAAGACTTTGGTCGACCATCTTACAAGTTTTCCTGTCATTCTACGGAACAGACACATGTTTGGGGGGTGGTTCAGCGGTATAATGCTGGGACATAATTAAGATATATATTAAAGAGTTGGTTCAGCGGTATAATGCTGGGACATAATTAAGATATATATTAAAGAGTTGGTACCCTGTCAGAAAAAGTAATGAATTGATTTTGACAGTAAAATCAATATTGTCTAATTCCAAGACAATTTTAACATTGTATCTGACCACAGTGAATGGTAACTTAAGATCGTTCAAATTATCTCCAATACTGTGTGTTAAATCAGAGGCATGTGTCTTTAATTAAGTTAT